>NC_068449.1:51983312-52020812 GCF_023373465.1 Oncorhynchus keta | reverse complement strand
TTTGTGCCCATAAGTAATTCTCAGGTATCTTTGATCTGCGGCCCACAGCGGATGATGCTGCGTACCGCTGTCTGAGCTTCTGGGACCCTGCCAGCGCCAGACATCTGGCTACTTTGTTATCATTGGCTGATCTGCTCCCGGGAGGCCACTCTTGTGACACCAGGCACAGAGTGTCCTGGCAAGGAAAATTATCAGCACATTTTGAGTGGATTAGAGCTCCAAAGTGGTCCTCAAATCTCTACAGGGGGGCTGGTGTACCCCGATCCATCGGGGGTTCCTCAGGGCTCGGTGCTGGGGCTGCTGCAGATCTAAAACAGGGGGCTTAGCGTTTGGAGATCGGCTCACACCCATTGCATCATGGGTCTTATACAGGGCCGTGCACAAAAACTTGAAATAAGAGGGAAAAAAACATTGAATTTCATAATTCATAACTCAAAATCCATAACAACTGCTTCTGTAGCCAAAATGTCAACATTTACTATTTATTTTCTGCAATGTCAACACACTCAGGCATTTCACTGTACTTGACAATAAAACTTGAAGCAATCACTCATCACACATTTTAGGGAGGTATTGCCAGTGAATCCTAGGCCTAGAGACGACGAGAGATTATTGACATCAGCTGATCATAGTGAATGATGATGTACATCTGCTAGCTAGCTAGTTAGCTATGCTGTCAAAACAAACTAGTTTTTACTTGATTTGAGTTTGTTGAGCTGCTGACATCTGCCTCTTATCAACAAGCAGTGAGAGACACACATGACAAATCCAACTCAAAAGTAGTCTCCTACCAGTATTTCAGTCTCCCCGCCCGGTGTTCCCGTAGCCACAGCACGCAAGTCAGACGAGCGAGATTTTGGGGCGGGTGGGCAGGGGAGGGAACATTTTCAGAGATTGAAGAGCTGATGAAATGAGCTAGTTTGATGTGCAATTCGTAATGTTACATTTAAAATAACAAATGAAAAGAGACTCAAATAAAATGTAAAACTTATTTTTTAAACTCCACGAGCTGCGAGGGCACTTTTTCATAAGAGGGCAAAGGGGCAGGTGCTAAGGGATCTGCCAGGTTTGAAGGAAAACATTTGCCCCTCGAGTTCATTATTCTGAATCTTCCGAGGGTGTTTAGAGTATAGATGTGAATGAATTAGCATAGAGTGAGGTGTTTTTAATGTGAGGACATTCAGACGCTCCGAATCCAACGTAATTCAATCACAAAATCAGATTCGTCAATATGCCATTTTATAACGTTGCCTAATGCAATTTTGGGAGATTCTCATTTCTCAAATAAATTTAGTCAACTTTGCAAATTCTGATGGTACCACAGTCATAATATATCCTGGCACAGTTAGCCTATGCCACACTAGAGGGGTTACATTAGCTACCAGCCTTGTCTGTAACACTTGAATCTTCCCCACGAAACACTTGGTAAGAGGCCAAAGGAAAAGATTGCTGCCTGAGCACTGGCTTAGACAAAAAAACAACAGTTTACGACAAGCTGAACCCTTTTCACAGCATTGATTGAGGTGTCGTGTCTTTCTCCTTTTTCCCCCTCTCCACTTTTCCATTTGTGAATACAAAGCTGCGGTGACCTATAAATATTACATGGTGTGGAGATGCAGAGCAGGAATTAATGACTGGGGTGTGTGTGAGAGCCGTGTCTATGGCAGGTCCCTATGTGGTTCTGCTTAGGCAGGCACTCACTGTGAGGAGGGTGTGGTCTCGCTCTCTCTCCCTCCCTCTCTCTCTCTCTCCACCGTTGTCTCTTTCTCTCTCTGGCTGAGCTTCCCTTCCATGTCTCCTAGCATCCTCTTAGGGGTCAGAGGTTACCTGGCCACTGTGCCAAGCCCTGATTGGCCTGCATGCCAGTGGCACTGTGGTAACCCCCCATTGGACATCAATCTGGGTGTTCACCCAGTCACCCATCAACCTCTCGCCAGCTGTGATTAACTCAGCATATACAGGGCTGGAGCTTCAAAGCTTCACTAACTGTAGCACAGCATTTGGGAGCTTCCTGTATATCTCCGCTAGGTCAATGCAGGCTCTCCACCATATTTCCATATTTCATCAGGGGATTGACATGGTTGAACTGACCTCATTCAGAGAGCAACTGAAAGGCTGAACATGGATTTCAGGGATTTCCCACAGTGCTATAGCATGGAAGCATATGGCGCGCACACACACACACACACACACACGGTACCACTCTGCTCAAACACCACCAAACGTAACAAATCTAACTCTGAGTAAGTCAGTTGGAAGGGGCTTGCAGGAGAAGAGGATTTTCCTCTCTGCTTAGCGTGGTGAATGAGATGAGGAGGGGGCATTTGACACCTGTCAGCCAACTAGCCAGGCACAATTACCTCCGTGGGGGGAGGAACGATAGGGGGACTTGCTGGGGAGTTGCTGCATCGCTCCCAGTGAAATTGGGGAAAGCGTTTGAAGATGATTAGCGCTACAGACCCTGTCTTCGTGGCCCTGTCCAACCTGCTGAACGGCTCCCTTTGATCAGCCTGCCACGTTTTGTGTCAATAGCGCGGGGCACACCGAATAAATTATAAAGTTATACACACAAAGTCAGCATTTCGATAATCAGTGTGCTCGGTGACAGGGCAGCTGATTGCCTCTAATGAACGCCGTGGTCGAAGACGGGCACCGATGGGCGGCGGACAAACTAGTATGGCGTTACCATGCTCGGGCCAATGAAGGCAGCCTACTCGGCAGTCACATGATCAAACATAAAAAACGAGAAAGGATCCTCAAGAAGAAAATGTTCAAGATTTCCGCATTGAAGAAACGAGTGGTGCATGCAGGGTAGTTTGGATGAAATCTTTCTTGGGTCCTGCTTCAATTAAATGAAGGTAAATACATCTCGTTAAAATGTCGAAAACAGATTTCCCTTATATAAATAAGGATATTTTCTTTGAACGTTTACATTACATGTGAGTGAAATTCCAGGATTTATACTCAGGTGACTCATTTTTTTTCTCTTTCTTAAAAGGGCCTTTCCTTTTGAACAATCTTCAAAAAACGGTTTAAACTAATTACCGGTTAACAATACCCACTCTATATATGGCTCTGTCAAAAGAGGGCAAATCCATACGCCATCATACAATGAATGTCCAGGTTCAAGGGCTTGCTAATTAGCTACTAGCCCTGGCTGAAATTACCATTTCAAAGAACAAAGATAATCCCCTCTGAAAAGAGAGAGACTACCATTAGAAATATTTGGACTATCACTGCAGACCAGATATCTATTGCATTTCAAGAGTTATATAAGCACTTAACGAGGACCATTTTTAAAGCAACTTGGCTATCATTGTGTTGCCCGGTCTTCTGTTGTCTAATGAGCTGATCATTGATGAGTCTGATGATGAGGACCTTCAGAAAGAGGAAGGCCATGAATCAAACAACATGATTGAGGTTGGTTATAATCAAGAATACAAAGGATATATTATATTCATGTATCCAATGTCGGTTTGTGTGGTTGTTGGTTTGGCTTTCTGCAACTTTGCAGCAAGTACATGTAATATTCATGTGTGTAAACATACTGAATTGTAATTGGATGCATTTTACCGCCATTTCATACTGTGCTATGATTGGTTAAGACCACCCAAATGGTTAGGTCATGGGAAAACGTGAACATGCCAGTTATAGCTAGCTAATAAAGAGCTACGTTAAGAAATATCCTGTAGTACTGCATTTTATTATTTTGTACAAAGTGTGCAAAACGAGACATGGTGTCAGAGTAAAAGGTCTTAAAATATTAATTTTACTGGAGTTCCTTCACCTCGAATAGACTGGGAGTCTACAAACTTACCCGATGCATGGCGTAAGTACAAACAGCATGTGGAGCTAATGTTCACGGGTCCTCTGAAGGACAGAGGAGGAGAAGAAAATGCAGCTACTTGACACTCTTCGGTGAAAAAGGGAGAGATATTTACAACACATGGACACTTACCAACATACTACGATCGTTTTGAAGCATATGTTACCTCCGATTTTCGCTAGATACAAATTCCATGAGAAAGTACAGGGAGCTAGCGAGTCTTTTGAAAAGTTTGAGTCTGCTTGTGAAAGACTGTGATTATGCAAACAATGAAGAGATGGTCAGGGACTGTATTGTATTTGGAATGAAATCGTAAGTGAGAGAAACTTTTGAATGTTGGGTCTTGTAAAGGGTTGCGCTGATCCTCTGGTATCATGAAAGTCACGGATTTTATGCTATGTATTTTTATTAGCTAAGCAATAAGTGGTAAATGCAATTTTGTATATACGGGCTCTCTGTCACACTCGCAGGGCAAACAGAGAACTGGCCAACACCCTAAAGATATCTTCTTTAAATACTCTGACAGTAGTAGTTCCTGCTTCCGAGCTGGCCTGTCTAGAGATCAAGTATGGTTTAAACTTACTCAATCTTTGTTGATTGTTTCAAAGCCCGGGCGCTCCCATTGGCAGGTGTAGTTATTGCTGGTTCTTGTTACTGCTAAGTTTGATAACAAAAGACAGTCTGTTGAAATGCTGTACATGTCTTTGTTGTAGCTGCCAAGGGCCTGCCACAGACTTTCTGCTAGTCACATCATATGTTGCAAAATGTTGCTTTAACATACACAAACACCCTCATGATAGTAGCATATTTTCAATCCTCACAAGATAACGCTGGACAAAGCTATCAACATAGCCATCACGAAAAGCAGGCTCAGATGAAAAACATTTTGTGTGTGGTGCTTGAACAAGCAGTGCGCAATCAGGCAGACATCAGCACACCTCCAGTGCACTGAGAGCACGTTTTAGATACAAAGTACATGGCGAACGAGGAAATTGCCCAGCTAAAGGCAAACAGTGTACTCACTTTACAAAAGTGTGCAGAGCTTACCATGGAAAAACAGTACACACAGTGAAGATGAAATGTCAATCAAAGAGTCTAATGAACTGTTTATTGATTCAGTGACACAGAAAAGTCAAATATCAGAGACAGAGCAAGCCTTTGCTGACATTGAGATAGGAACACAAGGCACAAAGCTAAAGTTCAAACTAGACACTGGTGCACAAGTCAACATTATTCCTCTGAATAAGTACCACAGCTTGACATCTGAGTGCGAGCTAGAGCCCACCACACACCAGACTGACTAGTTATGGTGGTGAACAGCTCCCAGTAAAAGGCACATGCACTTTCAAATTCAAATACAAGGAAAGTGACATGATGTTGGACTTTATGTTGTTGACACTAGAGCACCTGCAGTGCTAGGTCCATGTTTCAATGCACCCAGCCTCTCCAATGCTAAGAACTGTGCAGAGCTGGAAACAGTGCTTGGCATGGACTGCACGCACCCAGCCTCTCCAATGCTAAGAACTGTGCAGAGCTGGAAACAGTGCTTGGCATGGTCAAACCTTCAAAACAACTGTGCAGAGCTGGAAACAGCTTGGCCTATAGCCAAGTTCACCCAGCCTCTCCAATGCTAAGAACTGTGCAGAAAACAGTGCTTGGCATGGATTTCCACACTTGGCCAAGTCCAATGCTAAGAACTGTGCAGAGCTGGAAAATGGCATGGTCACTTAGCCAAGTACGCACCCAGCCTCCAATTGGTCAACTACTTGTACGCACCCAGCCTCTCCAATGCTAAGAACTGTAGCTTTGGCATGGTCAACTACTTAGCCAAGTACGCACCCAGCCTCTCCAATGCTAAGAACTGTGCAGAGCTGGAAACAGTGCTTGGCATTACGCACCCAGCCTCTTGCTAAGAACTGTGCAGAGCTGGAAACAGTGCTTGGCATGGTCACTACTTAGCCAAGTACGCACCCAGCCTCCAATGCTAAGAACTGTGCAGAGCTGGAAACACATGGTCAACCACTTAGCCAAGTACGCACCCAGCAAATAAGAATGTGCAGAGCTGAAACAGTGTGCATGCACCCAGTCAACTACTTAGCAAGTATGCACTACTTGCAGAGCTGGAAACAGTGCTTGGTATGGTATGCCAGCCTCTCCAATGCTAAGAACTGTGCAGAGCTGGAAACATATTCTACGCACCCAAGGTGTCAATGCTAAGAACTGTGCAGAGCTGGAAACAGTGCTTGGTATGGTCAACTAAGCCAAGTACGCACCCAGTCCAATGCTAAGAACTGTGCAGAGCTGGAAACAGTGCTTCACTTAGCCAAGTACGCACCCAGCCTGAATCCTCAGTCAACTGAACAGTCTCTCATTGCTTTCCAGAATGTGAAAGACTTGAAGCAGGACCAATCCTTGCCTACTACGACCCCAACAAAGAGCTCAGACTCCAAGTGGACGCGCGAAGTATGGACTAGGTGCAGTGCTACTGCGGTTCACAGTGGGAAATCAACTACGCTCAAATCGAAAAGGAGCTCTATGCCATTCTGTTCGGATGTAAACGTTTCCATCAGTACATATATGGACCACAAGTCATTGTGGTTACAAGCCCCTTGGGTCATTATGAGGAAACCCAGCCCGCCAAGGCTACCGAGAATGATCCTTCAACTACAAAAAATACTTCACAATCACTCACCGTCCAGGCAAAGACATCCCTGTCGCAGACACACACTCCAGGAAGTTTCTTACCTATAAGGACAGCAGTCTCAGTTGGGCATGCAAGTGCCTACTGTGTACAGC
This sequence comes from Oncorhynchus keta, assembly GCF_023373465.1. Classification (NCBI taxonomy): domain Eukaryota; kingdom Metazoa; phylum Chordata; class Actinopteri; order Salmoniformes; family Salmonidae; genus Oncorhynchus; species Oncorhynchus keta. Next base: position 52,014,190 of record NC_068449.1, on the reverse strand, counting down.
AACATACCAGTTAGTGACACAAAACTTCCAAGCAGAAACAGAAAGGACTCAATCGCACAGCTGAGGAAAGTCATACAGGATGGATGGCCTGAGGAGAGGAGAAAATGCCCTCACAGCGTCTCAGAATTCTGGAACCATTGTGATGAACTATCACAGATCAACGGAATAATTTTCAAAGGAGAGAAAATCATTATTCCTACCAGTCTCAGAGAAGAGATTTTGACAAAGATCCATGCTGGACACATGTGCAAACAGAGAGCACGGGACAGTAATGTGCAAACAAATACAGGACATTGTTGGTAAATGCGCCATATGTCTTGAGCGATGCCCCTCAAACACCAAAGAGCCAATGTTACCTCACTGTATCCCAGACCGACCCTTGTGGCAACGATCTGTTCACCTGGAACAATGAGGACTACATCGTAACAGTGGACTACTACAGCAGATACTTCAAACTCGACAAGCTTCACATCACCACATCTGCCGCTGTGATACAGCTTTGCCAGGCATGGCATTGTGACTTTAATATCTGACAATGGGCCCTGTTACAAATCAACAGAGTTTGAATCCTTCACAAAAGCATGGGAGTTTACACATGTCACCACAAGCCCACATTACCCTCAGTAATGGCCTTGCTGAAAAATCAGTGCAGATTGCTAAATCACTAATGGACAAAGCAAAAGCAGACAAGAGAGACCCCCTACCTCAGTCTCCTTGAATACCGCAACACTCCAGTTGACAACTTCAAATCACCAGCCCATGAGCCGCCGACTTCGCTCCATCCTTCCCAGCACCAACCAGCAGCTACAACCTGGTCGTCAGAGGAAATGCATGAAAAACGTACACAGAGACAACAACAATGATACTACAACAGGTCAGCTAGACCACTGCCACCACTGATTGACGGAGAGTCAGTTAGAATCCAGGAGCATTGTCAGCCAGTAGTCGTCATCCAGCCAGCTGACACTGAGCGTTCATATCACGTCCGCACCGCAGAAGGAGAGGTGTACCGCCGCAATCGTCGTCACCTACTGAACACAAAAAAGAACAACACACTGATGAGATGAACTGTTCCCCTGAAAGAGAACGTGATGGACTAAACACACACACAGCACAACATACACCATACTTACCTGCAACACCACAATAACTTTTGACTGACACAGAAGCATGCTCAGCATCATATCGCACAAGGTCAGGAAGAGGACAAGCCCAGAGCTGTTCTAGCCCTGTGAAATGCCAAAGGGTGTAGGTGGATCGCTGCCCTAAAGAGTTCCAGCCTGTAAACTTGTTACTGAAAGTTCACTTGAAATGCTTTGGTATTGTATTTGTTTGAAATGTTAAGATGTTACTTCTACAGTGAAAGCTGAGTTGCTGAGAATCCTTGTTGGAAAAGTAGCAGTATGTTGGATTGTTGTTTCAGAGTCTATGTTGATTCAGTTGGTGTAGTAGGCAATATAAATGGTTACTTACCTTGAGTCCAAACTTGTATTCAAATGAAAGCTTAGAATATGTAAAATTTTTTTGTTTTAAAGAAGAAGTAATATTATATGTGTAAACATACTGAATTGTAATGGGATTTTACCGCCATATCATACTGTGCTATGATTGGTTAAGACCACCCAAATGGTTAGGTCATGGGCCATTTGATCCTGGTTATCTACGTGAACATGCCAGTTATAGCTAGCTAATAAAGAGCTACGTTAAGAAATATCCTGTAGTACTGCATTTTATTATTTTGTACAAAGTGCAAAACAAGACAGTACAGTCTGCATGTGTAGGTGCTTACTGCATCACGATTTCAAGGTGTCCCAAAATCTTTTTCCACCTGTCCAGTTATCTGGTTTTAATATCCATTCTAGAATGCCCTTCCAGCCAATCAGAAACGAGTATTCATTCAATACCGCTGTACCCGATTCTCAGTTCAGACAAAACCATGTTGTTTCTGGGGTTATGCAGACCGATCACATGTTCTAAACAGATAAAAACACAGATCACATCAAGTAGCTGAGCAGTATCAACTCTCAGAGCTCGACAACATTTGTTTGTCTACCGAGGCCTTCTCCCTAGCTGCTAAGAGGAGAGGATACCTTTTCATTGACTGAAGCATGAAATGGGAGGGAGTCGATGTCTAAATGGTGTCAGCGTGCTTTAACGTGGTTAATCTTGGAGTGTTGAAGTTTAAGCTGTGTATATACCTCTATTAGAGGTAGCGAATGATGTCACTGTAAAATCCACATTATTATCATAACAACAGTGTCTCAGAGTACAAATGCTGATCTGGGATCAGGGCCTCCCTGTGTCCATATAATCTTATTCGTTATGATCTAAAATACAAAACTGATCCTCACTTGCACTTCTACTCTGAGACTCTTTGGTTGTATTTACATGTAATTCCACTAATTGGTCTCACTATAGTTTCTAATCCAATTGGTCACGAGACCAATTAGTGGAAAAAGATCAGAATTGGGCTGCCTGTGTAATGTAGCCTTTGTGAATACAGGCCCTATTCCGTAGATCTGAGAACAGAAATGCTTCTGTTTCCTCCTCCTGACCCACACCCTGATCTAATTATATTTCACTCTTTCATACAGATGAAGATACGTTTTAATATATGAGAAGAATGCTCACTGTGATGGAAAACAAAACAGTCAAACTCTATTGGGAGTTTCCCCCGTGTTAGTCGCTCAATTAACTGTGTCACACGCACACAGACAGGTGCACGGCTCGCTTCAGCAGTGTGTGTACCCTTTAAATATGGTGTTTGGCATCTGTAGCGCTGTGTGACAGTGTACCAGCAGAGAGCTTTTTAATTTGTCGGATCAGATCGTGACACGCTCCATCAGAGGACGGGGAAAATCTTTTCATTTGTGCAGAAGAAAGGAGGAAAGGAGGGTCAATTAGCATCAACCATTAGACAACCGCGTGACAAGCCCTGTATTACCCAGTGCAGCACGGGACAGTCAAACTAATGAGAGAGGTAGAGATGTTGATCCAGGTTGGACAGAGATTCTGCAGTCATCCTGATTTCTTCCGGCTCTGACACTCATCACAAGTAAAACATCTGACACCCTACACATTCTTTACAGTCACAGCCGCTGAGGAGACGTTTCCCTCAAGAGATGCCTTCTTTATCGTCATGTATGTTGTCATATGATGTGAGGCTATGTAGGCCCTTGAAGCAACAACTTTTATGAGGACGAGGACTTTCGTGCTCTAGCCCATTGTATTGTGAGATTGTTGTTACTCTAGTATGTTGTATTTGGGCATGTGACAAGTATGTATTTTGTATTTGATTCCCTTTTCACTACAACATCTAATATGTGAGCTCCTGTCCATCCTACATTGTTGCTAAGTGACGAGCTGTATAACTAATCCAACTGTGCTCTACTATATTGTGACTAGCTCTCACAAAGTCTCACGTCAGAATTAGACGTTCATCCATGTTTTAGTTGTTGCAAACATCAAATTTCGAAGTGTTTAAGGTTAAGTTTAAACATTAATCAAATGTTTAAGGTTAAGGTTAAGTTTAGACATTAACTCAGAATGTTTAAGGTCAGGGTTAAGGTTTGGCATGAACTCAGAATGTTTAAGGTCAGGTTAGGGGCATTAACTCAGAATTTTTGGTCAGGGTTAAGGTTTGGCATGGGCTTAAAACAAAAATCTCAAAAACAACTTTCTATCACTTGATTCAAACTTATAACATTTGGAATGAGAGGCATATGCTTGAAGCCCATCCACCATCCCTGTCCACAACGCGAAATCTATTTGAAGGTAACGCTCACTGTTGCCCCTAGTGGCTGATGTTCACATAATCTCCCGACGTATCCATGGATGGGTGACCTGGTAGTGTATTGACCGTATTTCAAAGTGGCAAAACAGGCTTTCAATCTACCACCTACATTAACAGTGCCAAAAGGGGGTTGGTGGTGCCGGGAAGTTTCTCAATCTCATATTATCAAAAGAGACCATTTCAAAGGGACTGTGATTTCTTTGGGCCCGTGCATTATTTGACTGGCTGGTTGACAGGTGCAGTGGGGAGCTCTCAATATTGATCTGGAGGACCTAGAGGTATGTGACATCATTATGAGGCCTGACCTTATCCTCAGCTGCCCTGCAGCCCCCTTTTGTGTGTGTGTGTGTGTGTGGTTGCTACTGCTCAGGATCCCGGCCCCAGTCTAATGCCTTACCCCGAAGGACCGGACTGCGTGCCATGGCCTCCAGTCTGTCATGGGAAAATTGGTGGTGGTGTTATTTGTTTTGCTGACCTCACGGCTCACCTCACTTTCTCTGGCTCTAATCAGTCGGGGCTCAGGGTTCTGCCCCCTCTTAGAACAGGTTGCATGGTGTTGTAGGCAAAGCCTGGTTGCTTTCCTGTGGAGGTGGACGGTTATAGTTATATTATATAAACAATGGATATAGACATTTGGAAGGAGATCTGATGTTGAGATATTTGAGAGATGGGTTTTTCCTTCAGGGTGATGAAGTATTCAAATTACCATATTAGCTACCAGGAAGCCCAATAGTGGACTAATGTGATCTTTAGTTAGCTCATGCATATGACAGGGGTTGGATAAAACTCAGTTACATTGGTGCATGTGACCCGGATCACAGTTTATGTATGACTCCTTATGCCTTATTTCAGTCTTCGTAGTGACATGATAGTGTAGGCATTTTGGTAGAACACCTCACCTAAAGTGAATTGCTACAGACAAAACAATAGTTTAAGAACTATCCAACACAGCGCATGATAATACGTCCCTACATTCACTGTAAATGCTATATTTAATCCTTGACACAAGATCAAATGGAAAAGGATCCAGGAGTTTTGTGTTGCAGTTGAGCCGTAATTCAAGTAATGTTTTTTTTGTTCTTTCTTAAATCACAAGTTGCATTATCTCAGGGTTGGGGATTCACTGTGGTTGAAAAGAGCTAAGTGACACTTAAGAAATTCCTGCAAGCTTCATCCTAGCTTTTATTTTCGGTCTGTGCATTAAACAAGGTATTATATTAAAGAAAGGTGTTGCTGTCGCTGGAACCTGTCACGTCTCCCAGGTAAAAACAGATGAATAAATAAAGAACTGACGTGGTGGTGGAGAATGTAGAAACACACCTCTGTGTGTGTGTGTGTGTGTGTGTGTGTGTGTGTGTGTGTGTTTTAAAGCCAGATTTCTCCATAGATGCTCTCCTAACAAGCGTTGACCTTCTGCACCTACATGTAAAGAACTCCAGAGATCAGAACAGGAGAAGGAGGAGGGGAGGCTGTGTGTGGGAATAAAGGCATCACCACCACCAGCAGCCAAGATACTTCATCCTCTCTCCTCTCTGCTTGTGGTGGGTGCAGTCAGAGTATTGTCTGTGTGTTCTATTCTCTCTTCCTCTTCTCTTTCCTCTCTTCTCTCCTCTCTGCTTGTGGTGGGTGCAGTCAGAGTATTGTCTGTGTGTTCTATTCTCTCTTCCTCTTCTCTTTCCTCTCTCTCTCTCTCTGCTCGTGGTGGGTGCAGTCAGAGTATTGTTATGTGTTCTATTCTCTCTTCCTCTTCTCTTTCCTCTCTCTCTCTCCTCTCTGCCCGTGGTGGGTGCAGTCAGAGTATTGTCTGTGTGTGGTGGGTGCAGTCAGAGTATTGTCTGTTGTGTTCTATCTCTTCCTCTTCCTCTTTCCTCTCTTCTCCTCTCTCTCTGCTCGTGGTGGGTGCAGTCAGAGTATTGTCTATGTGTTCTATTCTCTCCTTCTTCTCTTCCTTTCTCTCCTTGCCCGTGGTGGGTGCAGTCAGAGTATTGTCTATGTGTTCTATTCTCTCTTCCTCTTCTCTTTCCTCTCTTCTCCTCCTCTCTGCTTGTGGTGGGTGCAGTCAGAGTATTGTCTATGTGTTCTATTCTCTCTTCCTCTTCTCTTCCTCTCTTCTCTCCTCTCTGCTTGTGGTGGGTGCAGTCAGAGTATTGTCTATGTGTTCTATTCTCTTCCTCTTCTGTTTCCTCTTCTCTCCTCTCTGCCCGTGGTGGGTGCAGTCAGAGTATTGTCTATGTGTTCTACTCTTCGTGGTGGGTGCAGTCAGAGTATTGTCTATGTGTTCTATTCTCTCTCCTCTTCTCTTCTCTCTCTCTCTCTCTGCTCGTGGTGGGTGCAGTCAGAGTATTGTCTATGTGTTCTATTCTCTCTCCCTCTTCTCTTTCCTCTCTTCTCTCCTCTCTCTGCCCGTGGTGGGTGCAGTCAGAGTATTGTCTATGTGTTCTATTCTCTCCCTCTTCTCTTTCCTCTCTTCTCTCCCTCTCTCTGCTCATGGTGGGTGCAGTCAGAGTATTGTCTATGTCTTCTATTCTCTCTTCCTCTTCTCTTCTCACTCTCTCTGCTTGTGGTGGGTGCAGTCAGAGTATTGTCTATGTGTTCTATTCTCTCTTCCTCTTCTCTTCTCTCCTCTCTCTGCTTGTGGTGAGTGCAGTCAGAGTATTGTCTATGCGTGGTGGGTGCAGTCAGAGTTCTATTCTCTCTCCTCTTCTCTTTCCTCTCCCTCTCCTCTCTGCTCGTGGTGGGTGCCAGAGTATTGTCTCAGTCAGAGTATTGTCTATGTGTTCCTCTCTCCCTCTTCTCTTTCCTCTCTTCTCTCCTCTCTGCCCGTGGTGGGTGCAGTCAGAGTATTGTCTATGTGTTCTATTCTCTCTCCCTCTTCTCTTTCCTCTCTTCTCTCCTCGCTCTGCTCGTGGTGGGTGCAGTCAGAGTATTGTCTATGTGTTCTATTCTCTCCTCTCTCTGCTTGTGGTGGGTGCAGTCAGAGTATTGTCTATGTGTTCTATTCTCCTCCTCTCCGCCCCTCCTCGTCCTCATCTCCTTTCTCTCACGGAGTGTCTCTGTTCTGAGCTAGCAGCAGTTATACCTTGTTGGCGGAGGAAGCCACAAAGGAGCGGTAGTGTAATAAAAACAGGGGTCTCTGGTGATCCGGGTGTAATTGGGATTGTTAACGTGAAGAGCTCCTGGGGGAGACTGAGTGGAGGAGAGGAGTGTGTCTGTCTTTGTGTAAAGTAAAACACACATGCTCTGCTCCTCTCTCTGCAGCGTTCCTTGATTCCGAATAAGTACAGTAGTCAGCGCTAAAAGAAAAAAAGAGCAAACAAGTCACCTGAGCTCTATCAAACCCTAGCTGCTTCTATTATGCTTTTATTATTTGTTTTATTTTTATTTTATTTAGGTGCTTTTTTATTTCCATGTTGTAAAGCTCCAGTGAAGCCCGGTTTGGATTCAGAATTCCTCAGAGAACTTGTGTTTTTAAGAGAAAAGGAACGTGCTAGTATTCAGGCATATCTTTTGATGAGGAAGGAGCTTTCTGCTGTGTTTTTCCACTGAGTCGCTGTATCATGATACAAATTGAGGGCACAACACCTTCGACATAATCGGCACATCGAGGTGTAATATTGTATGTTGAAGTCAGCAAGTCATATGGATGGTTAGTCCTCTTACATTATTTAATTATTAATGAGTAGTACTTAGCAATTAATTAATTTGTAGTCAAATCATTGACTAACTTGACTGCATTTTTTGTTGCCAAATGTTCAGTATAATATATCCTGTAATGCTTACTCTGTTTTTATAATGCAATGGAGTGTAAATTTAGAGCACCTATTGGAACAGCAAGGTAGACATGCCTACAGTGAGATATCTGCTAGTATTTTCCCTAATGACTAAATAATTAATTGTATTCCACCGTGCAATCAATGCAATGAGGCAACGTTCCATTTTCCAGGAGAAATGGCAACATTTAAAATCAAATTTTATTAGTTACATTTCATTTAACTTCATAATTCCACTAACTATTCATGCTTTGTAGTAGTTAGGTTTGTAAGATTTGAGATATCCTCCATCAAACACGAGCAGCCTATAGGCCTACAGGCACCGTGAACGAGCGCATTTAGAACTAGGCTACATAACTTCGATTAATATTGTAGCCTATTGAACACTGTAAAAGGAGAAAACGCACTTCAAAGTCAATTGCTTGCGAGTACAGCCCAATTGATTTATTTGACCTAAGTTATACTAGCTTACTTTGTTGTGTGTTTCATTGTGGATGAAAATTTCATACGCCGATTTATAGGTGGTGAAATATAAATGATTTCGTTAAAGTTTCATCATAAATCAGTCCGTCGCTATATGTGAGGAGACACTGATTGCCCCTTGATGTCTCAGGGCGCGGGCGCGAGGGTTGGCTTCAGCGCGCCTGTCGTCCCACTTGAGAGGCTTACCGCCTGTCGGGTGGCTCTCGCGATGTAAAGTGCTTGTGCACTATCACCAACAGCTTTGTTGCAGCCGTGGGGACATATTAAATGTCTATGTGCATCAAAATCTTACCGAAAAGGCACTGACAACTAGCGCGCTAACAAAGAGAGCCATCGTGTGTGCTCGAGACAAGTGCAGCTTCACGTCGTCTGTAGCAGAGCGTGCAGCAGGGTTTTTGCATGCTATATTCTTGGCCCAACATCTGTCCTCTCAGCGTTAAATTGCTTTATTGACTTCAGCATAGGCGGTGCACTAAAATTGATCACAGTATATTATCAGAGATAGGAATCTTAGTTATTATATTTAGGTGGTTTTGCGATGATAATTTCAGAGCTTGTTGAGGTTCTGGGTCTCCAGTTCTTCCAATATGCAGAGGCATTCCCTTACGGTAAAAACACATTGTCTGCATATAATATGATTCTTTACAATACAATAGCATAGTTGTTTGAAAATTAACCATAGTAGCTTTGACTATACTATAGTACTGTAGCTGTTTTTATGAACGGAGTATCAGTTTATTGACAGATACTGATAGATAGGCTACAGAAATCGGTATTTAACGAATAGCATTTAAAGATGTGAAGAAGAAATTTAAAAAACAAGAGTGGCAACTATTTAGCCCACAACTAGCGTTCAACACAATCTCTTTCCCTCCCAACTTAAATTGAATTCTTATTTTCAAGCTCAATGATCATCACACTACTATAACCAAAATACACTCAGAGGGGTGACTTTGTAACCAGAGACGAAATGCTATATCTGCAGACAGATTCCAGATTCTGTGATTGTTTTTTTAGGTATAGGCCTTACCGTTATATTTTCCATGTGGGTATTCAATCACCATTTTATATCAATTAGCCCATCCAATGGACTTCAACATATTAAACAAATTAGACAAGCCTTGTTAATTACAATATGATTAAAGGTTTGTAATTATATCACTGATGAAGTAGCCTAATTAGTATAAAGATATGATAATAGCCCGCTGCGACAAGTATATAATTGTATTGGGTTTGCAATTAAATCCTAAAGACTTTTAAAAACCCACTTTCCACCGTCATTGATCAAATATTTCACACACGACGCTCGTCCATGCACCAGTGACATAAAACGTCACAATATGACTGTTGAGTTAACCCATATAGCTCGTCTATTGATTATTTCCATAGCTAATCTCCAAACGAATAAATTCGTCAAGGTGAATTATGCACATAAACAAGATAACAGGTCACTTATTGAAAAGCTGTTTCACATAGCCCTAAATTAATTTTAAATCTAGTAATCTTTTCCCCGACCCCTAATTTGTTTAAAGATGTTCCTACTGTCTTCAATTTGCCTATGCTGCCATAATGAAATGATAGTCAAGCATTTAACTTTGATTTATCTTTCCCCAACAGGGATGTCGCTTCATGAAGCTGTCCAATGTACTTTCCTCATATCCATCCCGAAAGACTTTCCTATTTCCTCTATTGCCAAATTCGTATCTTTAAACTGAACTCCACTTTGATATTTTTTAGAATGAAACGGCACAATATGAAGAAATACTAATGGAAATGGCTCGGCTATATTTGGTTTATTTTTCCTCTTTCCATGTGGTTCCAAAATAGATTAGACGAAGAAGGACACAATGCTGGCTGGAGAGCTGTTTGAAATGAATGCCTTGTCGCAGACTGCCCATGCGCAGAGTCCCCAGCGGCGGTGTGGCTAATGAAGAATAATAAATCATGAAAGGTTTTTCAGGTACAGCCGAGAGAGTGTAAGAGGAGAGGGGGCGAGGAGAGAGAGAGGGGGAGAGAGAGAACGAAAGAGCGAGCGAGAGAGAGTGTGAAAGAGTGAAAGAGAGGCGCAGAGAGAGAGAGACACACACAGCCTGCCCTTCGCCTCACAGCAGAGGCAGATCGAGTCCCAGCAGCATTGAACGTAGTCGAGGTATCGAGACTGTCACTGGTATATCTTAATTACAGTCAATTGTGAAACGGAAACTTTGCAGAAAAAAATATAAACGAATGAGACAATCTTTTTACGCGCGGTTGTGTTTTGGAAATCCGTACCAGGAGGAGAGAAAACAACTTTTTTTCTACTATTAGTTTTTCGTTGCATAATCTTGGAGGAGCTCTCCAAAACAACGACACATCCACGACGACCAAAATAACACTTGGAGGACGAAATTTAGAGAAAGAACGAACGAGTAATATTAACCATTATTTTTGGTCATCGCGCCACAGCCCATAGCGGAAGAGGTAAACGAGGGAAGCAGGCGACAACGAGTGCATGGCGCGTGCGACATCTCCTCTCCAGCAAAACTACAGCGCGCGGCCATACCTCCATACACAGGGCTAGGTAATAATATATGCGCCAACAACCAGATAATTGGATGTTCATTTTTCCATATTGTAGCAGCTACAGTTACAGTATATAAGACAGTGTCTTTAGATTCCCGGAGAAGCAACACTGGGCTTCAACTCCATTCGAAGAGGCGGAGTCTTAACTTATTAAAAGGAACTTGCCGAGACTCGGACGCCTGCAAACATGATGATGATGTCTCTGAACAGCAAGCAGGCATTCGCCATGGCCCACGCCAGCTTGCCCGAGCCCAAGTATTCTTGCATTCCTCCTCGTCCTCCACTTTGACTTCGAATGCGCCCTCCTCGTGCTCGTCTTCCCGACACAGTAGCACCATCATCAGCAGCGGCGGAGGCAACTCGGAGGCGATGCGCCGAGGATGTCTCCCCACCCCACCGGTACGTATTCTGCATAATTACCGCTTAAAGGCACATTTTGACAGCCCCCTTTTTTCGTGATGTTTTTTTCATGTCTGCACAGCAAATCACCCAGCACCTCCATTTTTTTCCCTTCCTCTCTCCAACTTATGTATTCAGTCGGGGTTGCCTTACATATTAATTTTGATGACCTGGGATGTTGCATGTGCCTTGTTTTGTGTGTTCTTTTTTAGGATTTTTTTTCTCATCTCATTCAGGAAATGTTTTAAACCGCGGAGTGGGAGTGAGAATTCCTGCTGACAGTTATGTGTGCATTCTATTTGCAATTGCAGAGCAATATATTCGGAGGCTTGATGAGAGTTTGTTGGCCCGCGCTGAAGCTCTGGCCGCGGTGGATATTGTCTCGCAGACCAAGAGCCACCACCATCCTCCACACCACAGTCCCTTCAAGCCGGACGCGACCTACCACACCATGAACACTCTCCCCTGCACCTCCTCATCGTCTTCTTCCTCGGTGCCTATTTCTCACCCTTCAGCCCTTTCCGGCCACGGTCACCACCACCATCATCACCATCACCACCACCACCAACCCCACCAGGCGCTGGAGGGCGACCTGCTGGACCACATCACCCCAGGACTGGCTCTCGGGTCCATGGCAGGGCCAGACGGCTCCGCAACTGCGCACCCTGCTCACATGGCGGGCATGAACCACATGCACCAGGCAGCCCTCAACATGGCTCATGCCCACGGGCTACCATCCCACATGGGCTGCATGAGCGACGTGGACGCCGATCCCAGGGACTTAGAAGCCTTCGCTGAGAGGTTTAAACAGAGACGGATCAAACTCGGCGTGACCCAGGCGGATGTAGGGGGAGCCCTGGCCAACCTGAAGATTCCTGGCGTGGGCTCCCTCAGCCAGAGTACCATCTGCCGATTCGAGTCCCTCACCCTCTCCCACAACAACATGATAGCTTTGAAGCCCATTCTACAGGCATGGCTGGAAGAAGCCGAGAAATCACACCGGGAGAAACTCAACAAACCCGAGCTATATAACGGCGGAGAGAAGAAGCGGAAGCGCACGTCGATAGCAGCACCGGAAAAGCGATCACTGGAAGCTTACTTTGCCATTCAGCCGCGTCCTTCCTCAGAGAAAATCGCTGCTATAGCAGAGAAACTGGACCTCAAAAAGAACGTGGTACGGGTCTGGTTTTGCAACCAACGGCAGAAACAGAAACGAATGAAATATTCTGCATGCGTCTGACTCTGAACACTCGCTCTAAAAAATAAAAAATAAACTATCAACCTACGTTGAGAGACTGAACACTGTTTAGAGACGATTTGTATTATATTTCTTATCACACACTTTTTCAATCATCAATGACTTGTGCTTTGAACAACTCGAATAATTCATATACATTCAAAATGACTGAAAGCTCAAACCACTACTGCTGTCACGTCTTATTCGCAACAAAAGGAATGTGGAGTCTTGTACAGGAGCATTTGAACAGAGCAAGTAAGACCTCTGTTTTATTCTCCACCTAGACCTACTATTCTTCACCCTTTTGTGTCAGTTAAGTATTATAGGCTTTAATCACACGTATTTTTTTGGTTTATGATATTGGTTAATTTATCATAGCCTACAATATTGAACGTACTGAAAAGAACAGTTGTTTACCCTGGGAAGATAGGCCTACAGTATTTTGACACAGCACTTGGTCGGTGCCTATTGGCATAGTATTGGTGTGTTTATATTTTTGTCGCAAGGCTACATTTTCCCTCTGAGTTTATTATTATGACGATGCAGTCTGGCATTAATTCCGGGTCCACGAGGGGAAATAGGACAGTACAGTAAGCGCTTGCTGGGTCATGGAAGCTATTATTAGAGTATTGCCAAACAACGCCGTGTAAATTATTCATTTAGCGGTCACATGACCTTCATTTTGTGTCCCATGTAATTAATTCCACCTATTTCGTTTTAAAGTGTGATGAAAAGCTGAAAGATGAAGAAACGTGGTAAGATATAAAGCAAAGACCCAGAGTTTAGGCCCAAATCGAGAAACACTGTTTATACAATATAGCTTGTGTAGGGGTTGTTTTCTATTGCATAAGCATCTATCTGGCTGTAGATGGGCCTATAGAAATAGTGGATCAAATGTATGCATTTGATTGGGGTTTACAATTGCCAAATATTATTGTTTTACTACCGTTTGCAATAGGACTACGTTTGTTTTTGCCAGCCAACGTGGGTCTGTTTCTTATGAACTATTTATTAGATGAGGCCATGTTTACATCATTATATATTTATTGGGATTCCCCCTCTTCCTCCTCCCTCGTTTTGATTGAGAAAAGCTAATTCTGACAGCAAGTGAAACGTGTTTTCATATAGGGAAATGACAGCTAAATCTAGACCTATAGTCACGAATTTCATTTCGTTTCTGCTAAACGTTCGAGATGGTACAATCGAGAGATATATGCGATAGTATTCTCTTTTAAATTATTTTTATGTATGTTTTTTTTCTGGTTATTTATTTGTATAAATATGCGCATCATTATGAAGTCGTTGCTTGTTAAATTCACCTTGTTTCGTGATGTTTTCTTATTGAGGAAATAACCGTTTCATGGAAGTATATGTGTAAAATGTAAATATTTCATTGGAACCAGTTGCACATAATTATATCCGTACAGGTTTTGCTGTATTGCTGTTTTAGCTGAGGTATCTTCTTTCTGTAATGTCTGTTGCTTTTGGATTCCTGGTCGAATTATTTTTGTATTTATTTACTACATTAATGTATCTTTAAGTTATTTAATAATTGAATTGCAATATGTGTTTCATTAAAGAACTAATTTTAACATTTTATTGACGTTTTGAATGAGTGTATTTGTGTAGGCCCAATTATTGGAAAGAGCGAAATGCTTGTATACTGCATCTGCGTATTGCAATGCATGGACAATCTAATTTAAAGACACAAATTGAATTGAGAAATATATTCCTTCAAAGCATCAATGCAATGATCATCCTTGGATGTAGGCCTATGTCATTAAAGGATTTATGCTGGAGCTAAATCTGTCTTTTATGCTGAAAGGTGCAAAGATAGACCATCAAGCATCAATAGATCCTATTTTTACATATCCAATTTCTCTACAAATTCCAGAAAAATCCCATTACTGTCCCACCATGCACTGTAAAAAAAGACACGTGTTTTTTTTCTGAACTGCCAGCTGCTCTTGCAGCTCGCGGTAGCCTACCTGAGAACAAATGCTAATATTCTATTAGAGTCTAATCATGGAGTCTATAGAGAACTGGATAGGTCCCTCGAGCGCAGCCCTGCCAGATGTCAGCCCGCCAGAAAAACAGCCTCGCCTGCCAATGTGCCCGTCTCTATTTAAATACACAGTCAAACACTGCTCCGGTGCGAGGCATGATATGGCTTTGAAGCAGGCTAGGCTACACCTTGGTTTGCGCGCGAGGATTCAGCATATATATATTTTTTTAAATCAACATTTTGAATAGAGTGTCATTTCTAAAGCACCGTTCATGTCAGGCCGATGGGGGCTTGGCTGCATGGCTGGTTTTGACTAGATAGAGTACTTGTGTCAAAATGGACTTTTCGTATAGCAGGTTAGGAAAATGTAACGTCTAGGTTATTGGAGAATTAACAAAGCAGGTTAGGATAATTAGGGTAAGGTTAGGAAAAGGACGAGGGTTAGGACTAGCCTAAAATGCAAAATACAAACATTGATGTCAATTTGAAATAAGCATTGCCTAATGTAGACATGACCTGCATGGCTTGTTGACTGTCTGCTTAGAACGTTTGAACGTTCTATGGGGTTTTCAGTTCTACAGCTTTCAGCACCACGGATAGCTCCCATGCTACCTGAGAGAGAGAGAGAGGAGAGGAGAGGAGAAGGGAGCCAGCCGTCTCCGATTTGCACTTCTGAAATCTGTCCTCCACATTTTAAAGAGAGTATTTATAGCAGCAGAATGTATTTGCATGTGATTATTTTTGTTAAATCTAATTTGATTATACATTGTAATTGAAACAGTGAGGGGGAATGCAGTGTAGGCTATACTAATACATATTATAATACAAATAATCCTGCAAATGAAATATTTCTTAGTAGTGCATTCAATCAATTAATTTGAAAGGGATTCAGTAGCCTATTGATATGCAAAGTTCCACCTTTTGCTTGCCGTGAAACCGGAAGTGCATTATCTGAAGTTGGTGTATAGTCTAGTTGGTGAAAATATGATTGGTACACCTCTCTATTAAGCCACTTTGTGTCTATAACTTTGGCATCTCAACATTTCTAAAACCAATTTAACCCCTTGCCAGCCTACCTCCCTGAAATGACCACACGATGACGTCAGGGTTCTAACCAGGCCTATGGCTATGTTTCGGTCTTCTTTGGAATGGCCCTTATGGCCATGGCAGAATATATTTATTTATTTATTTCAAATCAGAGATTTACAAGAATACTTGGTTTATTGCTACCAAATATAATAACTTTCACCGGATATATCAATTAGTGACACAATTATGTGTTACCGTCTATGACAATAAATGAACCGTTATTTTATTGTATTCCGTAATATAACCATTTGCTCCAAGATAAAAGCATATACTTTTTCCACTTATCTCTTAAATGTATAAAATGCTTAAACACAAAATCAAAGCGGCTTAAAACACCACGATTAGAGCAATTGATGAATAATATCAAAACGAGCTGTTATTAACGAGACAGTCTTGATGTTTCATCAATTAAAAGATGCTCCTGGTGAGCGATTCTAATTTCCCCTAAATGAGCCATTCACTTAATAAGCTAATAAGAGCGAATTATGAAATTACACATCGAATTATGAAAAGCAGATAATTATGAGGTTCGAGCGAGGAGTATAGGGCTAAGTAGTCATTAGCTATCGCTGTTAATTACTCAGCGTTGGTCAGGGAGGGCTGCAGAGAGAAAGTCTCATCGGGAATTGAAATGAACGTAATGCAGTGAGTCTCGCTGCTTGACACCAGCCCAGCGTGTGTTTAGTGCACTGACTGCACCCTGGAAACATGGCAGCTCCCTCCACAGCTCGACAGACTATTCCCCTATTTAACTTTCCGATATATAGGTGCGAACAAATCTATTGGGCAGCACTATCCTCACTGACAAAACACACAGAGAAAATAACACACACACACACACACACACACACACACACACACACACACACACACACACACACACACACACACACACACACACACACACACACACACACACACACACACACACACACACACACACACACACACACACACACACACACACACACACACACACACACAAACATTTTGCCTTAACATATCTCAACCAAGCCAAGTAGTTTACATAGAAGCAACACAGCCCCTCATAGGCCATACATTGAGACATGGCACCAATACACTGTGGTCGCTACATTCAAAAAGGAAAGGGCAGCAGTGTTTCCCTTTGTTATAATTAAGCCTTCTGTTTTATTTTTCTCCTTTCCCCTGAACATTTCCCCCCTTTCACAGGGATGCTGATGAAATTTTAATGAAGCCGGGGACTGTCTGAGCTCCGCCTGGGGAGCTGCGAATAGAATATTTTAACTGTACATTTACACCAAGTGTCTTCCTTCAAAGATGCGACTGAGATCTGGAATTAGAGGAAACACAAGGTCAGAAATCGAACGCGAGACACTGTAACCCTTTATTTAGCATTGGTGGCGGTCAACTACACTGCATTTCGCCAACATATCGCACGTTGTCCCTGTACTGTCATCGCGCCATGGCTCTTTGAATAACACGCGCGTTTAATTCGGTGCCAATCTCCGTGTGATTCGAGATTTGTAGTTGTTGATACAATATTAATGAATTATCACTGGTGATTAGTTGTAAGTGTTTTACAGAGGCGAATCAATGGAGTTGCATTAAGAAGGAGAAAAGACATGGGTGGCCATTATTCATTTCACACGTATAAACGGGTGAGTATAGATTATAATGTCAACTGATAGGATGGGTGTGTTATTTTGAAAGTGCAGGACAAGTTATTTGGTGTGATTGAAAAATAAACGTGCACTTACAGACGCATGACCCTCTCCCCTCTCTCTCTCTCTCTCACACACACACACACACACACACACACACACACACACACACACACACACACACACACACACACACACACACACACACACACACACACACACACACACACACACACACACACACACACACACACACACACACACACCCCTCTTGACCTCTCAGGCACCTCTCTCACTCCTCGCCTCATGCACGCGCCATGCACTCTCACCCACTCTCACTATCCCGCACTTCTGCCTATGTATCGTGCTATCTATTCAAAGCATGCCATCCCAATAACTCAAAAGTGTTCTCTCCTACGACAATTCGTCAAATTCTGCAGATTTAATTAAAATCATATAAGAAACAAAATGATTGGCGTGGCCAAACTTCTAACTATTTCAGTAGGATTATGTAAACATATTTCACTCTTGCATTTTACAGGCTATATTTGAACACGTAGGCCTCCCAAGAGGGTTTAATTATTTCTTATTAAATGCTATACCACAGCTATTTAATGCCCTGCTCATTTTCCCTTGGCAGGTGACGACGGGCCATTTAATGTTTTGGACAGGGACAACTCAATTATGGCTTGTATCCGTCATGAAACATGAGACGTGAATAGTCATCGCCATCGCCATAATTATAACAATGACTACTTTGTATGCATTATCTCCATTTAAAATGCGAATGCATTCTTTCAATGTTAAATGTATGCATGATCTAAATGTTAAGTATTTTCCAGCTATTATGTAAAGCTAACAGAATGGAGAGGTATGGATGGAATAGGCTAACCTGCAGCGGGGGACATGCACATGTTGACATGAGAATAATGTGAATAATTCGCTATTTTACATGTTCTTATGTGGTTTTCATTCACATATTTACATTTGAATGATTTAAATACTAGTAAGTGAACGTCAGCGGCGGGGGCAGTGGGAAAAGCTAAACATGTTTCCTTGTTGTCCAAGAATTCCAGTCTTATTAAATGTTGCTGTTTATCTCTGTAAATTGCTAAGCAAATATAGTCAAGTTATCATCGTTACTCATTGTGTATTTATTCATCGTGTTATTATTTTTCTATTTTTCTATTATTTCTCTATTTTCTTTCTCTCTACATTGTTGGTAATGGCCCGTAAGTAAACACTTCACTGTTAGTCTACACCTGTTGTTTACGAAGCATGTGACAAATAAAATTCGATTTGATTTGAAATATGCCAATTAAGTTGTAAACTGCTTATTCAGTTCAAATGGTCAAACCGTCTGAAAGGATGGGATGTTGCACACACATGCGCAGCATCATTTCGTCATTAAATATGTATCCGATTGATTTTATTTCAATAAATGATGCTATCTTCACTTGATTTCTGTAAGAGTTGTTACAATACATGTTTTAAGTTAAGCATCTACAGCACGGCTAAAAACACCAGCGTTATTATACAATTAACACGTTACAATGAAATGTCGGTAATTATTTCCAAATCATCTCTTAAGCCTATATGACGATAGAGATACATGGCCCTTAACGAGTTGAACAATGTTGAGTGCAATCTGTAATTAAGGCTCGCGTTTACTCTTAATGAACTCTTAATGGGTGTAATGCTTTATTATCAATATAATTTAAATGCCCCCGATTACAACCCTCTAAACGATGTACAGTGGCCAGGAGCCTGGGCCTACCAGTAGGCTTATGCAAGACTACGTAATGCAATGAAGTATACCTTAGTCCCAAGGTTCGAAACATGATCAAAATAATCGTCCGAGACACAAAACAATAACATATTTTTGAAAACAATTGTCATCACATTTCAGATGAGTTTTAGGATTATGGCACATGTTTTAGGTATGAATTAGTTCCATCGAGGGCATGCATGATGACCCTATCAGGTATTTTACAATATATGTTTTCTAATGCCCCTATTTTCAAATTCATCGAGTGCTCTCCCCAACAGATTATGCCCCATTTTTCAAACGGATGGCGTCAAAATGGGCCCAATGCCATTAAATATTAAACAACCTTGGATGGGCATGCACGTTTATGAACAGTTAAGTGTCTTTCGTGCACCCCCCCTCTCACAACCCTCTCTCCTTCTATCTACATTGCAAAAGCCATTTAACGCATAGAGAGAGATTCGCTCATTTTCAGAGGCTGTTGCACCGTTCCGAATGAGTAAGTTGTTGTAAAGATTGGGCATCGGGTCTAATGAGAAGGTGGTATAGCTGTCTGCTGGATGTGTGTTCATTGAGCTCTGACAGCCGCGTGCTCTGTTGCAGATCTATTAATCATATCCACAAGGAGTGCCAGCCAGCCCAGGCTCTTCCTCTCTCAACCCTCTCTCTCTCTCTCTCTCTCTCTCTCTCTCTCTCTCTCTCTCTCTCTCTCTCTCTCTCTCTCTTTCCCCAACTCCCTCCCCTCCTCTCTCTCTCTCTCTCTCTCTCTCTCTCTCTCTCTCTCTCTCTCTCTCTCTTTCTCTTTCCCCAACTCCCTCCCCTCCTCCCTCTTTCTCTTTCCCCAACTCCCCCCTCTCTCTCTCTCTCTCTTTCTCTTTCCCCAACTCCCTCCCCTACTCTCTCTTTCTCTTTCCCCAACTCCCCCCCCCCCTCTCTTTCTCTTTCTCTTTCCCCAACTCCCTCCCCTCCTCTCTCTCGCTCTCTCTCTCTCTCACCCCGGCTTTCAGTTTATACAGAGCAGAATCATTTACATAAAGTCCTTAAGGCAAATAACTGTTGGGGGCTCTAATTTATATCTGATCGAAAATTAGCCGTCATTATGCGCGCCATTAGCCATGTCTTTAATGTGCTTCTAAGCACCATTTGTCAAGTAGCTTGTTAATATCCTTCAAGTCTTTAAAGTTGAGAGATCGAGCTCATTAAAGACTGTGGCACTACTGTGCTATTGATGCTGTTTTATACAACGCTGCACAGAGAGCTGGGACTACAATTTTAAAGGTATTCTTTACTAGTGTTGTCACAAATTTATTTGCTAAAAATCCAGATGGGCTACATTATGTTTTTACGCATGAATGGGAAATGGAGAAGTATGGGCCAACACGCCTGTGTCCCATTAATTTTATATTTTCGAATTTCTAGCCAATAACTAGCCTATCGCAGTCTAGATGAATAAATCTAGGCCTATGCCAACAGCTCACATGATGATAATAGTCAGTCAAATGCAACTTGGCTGCGAATAAAAAGCTAATTATTCAGCAGAAGAACTTCTTCCTATTCATAAAAATGGTGTGGTCTCTGTTGGTAAAAATCAATTGATAAAGAAATGACACATGGAGTGAGACAAATACTGCTACTGTGATATGACATTAGTAAGAAAGAGGTCAGTGTTTTCTACTGGTCACGCTCTGTAGCACTCAGAATCATAATTAGGGACGCACGTCTTTTTCCATCGCCTGTGGGCGCCACTTCGCGAGTTATGGCGTTTTATTATTGGTCCGAAACTCCTGGTGTCCCCCCCCCCCTCTCTCCCTTTCTCGCTCTCTGTCCCTCCCTCCCTGAACGGATTCCTCCAGGCTAAAGCAATAAAGAGAGTAATTAGAATGCGGAGATTTGTGTCCCAAATTGCACCCAATTCCCTACGCTGTGCACTACTTTTGACTAGTGCTCACAGGGCCCTAGTTAAAAGTAGTGCACTATATAGGGAATAGGATGCCATTCGGGACGCAGCACAGATGTAAATAAAGGGAATGGACAGTGGTGAAGGATGAGGCGTCTAGGTCAGGCACTCATCAAAAACCCAGTTGGTAGCAAATGACAACGAGCGGTGCGCGGTGCCAGAGGCCCGGGGCTACGGCTGCCAAACCACAGGCTCCACGGACTAAATTAGAGTGGCTCAATGGCGATGCATCTCAAACAACCACCACCAATGAGGATAAACACACATACGTATAGTATACGTGAGTTAAACCTAACACAATGTATTATGCATGTACATGTTATAGAGACTGCATTTGATAGCATGTGCTGTCATCAGGCCTTTAAACGATGTGACAGAAATCACATCCATGGAATTCATTTGAATTGATACCCACATTAATTGTCCCACATCCATTTGAGGTGTATAGAGGGTCATGTTTGAGTCTCTTGGCAAGTGATATTTCACTTCACCTCATCCCCAAGGCCAATTAATTGTTTGATACAACAAAAGAGGCCGTTCAATAGCTGTTGATTGAATAGCAGGCTAAACAAGAGTGATTTGATATTATAATAACAGATCAGGCTCAGCACAAGAAACAAAGGACAGGCAATACAGTTAGATATAAAACACGACACACAGGAGGGGGTCTGGCTAATTACAATATTTGCATGATTAAAAATACATTAACTACAGGAATCATATTTAATGAGCACATGAACCATTGCATAATTGTTAGTGAACTTTCTTGGTGCTGAAATTAATCATTCAATAGGCTATATACTATATTGAAGGGGTACCTATAAAGGTTTAGGAGACTCAAATATAAATCCTGATAACAAAAAATATATACCAGGCTGTAAATCCATTTTCAAATTTAAAGAGTTAATTTGAACCACGACTACAAAGATGTCACTTTTGACAGGGATGAGGTCAAATTCCTTTTGACAGGGATGAGCTCAAATGTCTTTTGACAGGGATGACTTCAAATTAATTTTGACAGGGATGAGCTCAAATTAATTTTGACGGGGATGAGCTCAAATTCATTTTGACAGGGATGAGCTCAAATTCATTTTGACATGGATGAGCTCAAATTCATTTTGACAGGGATGAGCACAAATTCATTTTGACAGGGATGAGCTCAAATTCATTTTGACATTCAATTCATGAATTCCACAAAAATCCCCCAGAATTGACTGAATTTAAATGGAATCATCTAGCCTAGATTAGACCATTGAAATGACAAGGCGAGGAGGAATAAAATCCCATTCCAATAACATTATGAAGAATTATACAAACCAGACAGTTATGCAGCCTACACCATTCAATAAATCCACACAATGCAAGGGTTAAGGGTGCATAGTTAACCCCCACTACCTTCATCCTCTCATGTGATTGGAGCCTGCCCAGAAAGGCAGCAGCACAACCTATGGGACTACAACTGATCAAGACGCAGTGTATTTCAAACAGAAGGAAAAGCACCATGCAACGAGAATTGAACTCAATGGAGGCTACTGCTACTGCAGATAGGATGCTATTGGAAAGTGTAGACTACCACACGCACACACACACACACACACACACACACACACACACACACACACACACACACACACACACACACACACACACACACACACACACACACACACACACACACACACACACACACACACACACACACACACACACACAAACACACGCACACGCACACACGCACACACGTACACGTAACAAGTACAGTAGGCCATTAAAGTGCTTTGCTGGGTTCTCTCTGATCTCTGGATGTTAATGAGACACTCACTGGAGGTTTGCCTGGTTTCCTGCACACAGTGCTTCTATCTCTCACCTCCTCTACACCCCCCTTTATCTGCTCTCCTCATCAGGAAAGCCAAATCACAGCACTGGAACTGTGCTGACTCCATCAGAGCGCAGTGAAAAAGCCATTGTATCCCTATGCAGCTATGTAGCCAGAGTTCTTTTTTGTTTAATGTCAGATTGCTCTATAGCGAGAGAGATAGCGATAGCGTGTCAGATAGCAGATATTCGGCCTGAACTGTTGGTTGAGGGACAAGAGTCACGTAGGAGTGATACCATCTGACATGAGACAATGACCCGAGTTAGGAAAATGATTGTCTTTATTACCTGCAAATGAAATAAATATCTATATCATTCAATTTTTTTAATTCATTATTCATACTTTTAACAGTATTGTTATTGTTATAATTGTTATAATTATTATACAAAAAAATGCAATAGTTATGATAAAGCCAATGGATTTGTTGAAGCTGGCATAACAAGTAAGCACTAGTTGAGGCTGTGCATGGGTCTGACTAGAACAACTACACGGAGTGTACAAAACATTAAGAACACCTCATATTGTCTCAAGGCTTAAAAATCCGTCTTTAACCTGTCTCCTCCCCTTGAAGAGAGATTTAACAAATGGCCTCAATAAGGGATCATAGCTTTCACCTGGATTCACCTGGTCAGTCATGGAAAGAGCTGGTGTTCATAATGTTTTGTACACTCGGTGCATACATGTTACCTGACCCTAGATTATTGATCCCAGAGCCATGGCTCTGATTGGTCCAACTAGCTGACAGTCATGCAGGCTAAGACTGTCATAGAGATCCCCTTACAAAAATATTTTTCTAAATTAAAAAAATTCAACCATGAACAAATCACGAGGAAAAAAAATCACGTACCATTTTTACATTAGTCACACAAGTGTGGTTTCTGGACACTTGTGCAGTTTCACAGGTTCCTTTTTCATGTGTTTTTCCATTAAGTGAAAATAATTTCATATGATGCGAAACACATCATCATGATGATGTGGCAAGTGATAATTTGCTTTTTGAAAGTCATGTATTTTAACTTGACATGCAAAACATTTTGGGACAGTATCAACAGTGGACTAATGAAAAAATACCAAAATATAGTTTTTAGTGGATTTTTCCTTTCACAAATTGTCTCTCGCCAAAGTTTTGGTAAAAAGCTGAGGAATGTGGCTGGAGAGACACTATGTCATGGATGCATGGACTGACCATCCATGATATCAGAATTATAATTTCAACCATGTTTTAGGCCATACATTGTTTGTTTACATTTATTTGGTTTACGAATATGGAGCAAATGTGGATTTTATTTACAAGTTCACATGTGAAAAACAATCACATGTACAAATCTAATTTGCAGTTTCATATGTGAAACAATGGAAGGAGAGCAATGGAATCCCCCTTCCAGATCAGAGGGTCACATGACACAGGACACGGGAGCATTGATTCGCTAAGGAATACTATGATTGATGCTTGACATTTTTTATCAGAATCCTCCAAGATGTTTCTTTATAATGTATTAGGAAACAGAACACAAAGGAAGGCAGTCAGATATAAAATGAAGCCATCTCTGCAGCTTCTACTTTTCTCTTCATCAGCATTTCCAACCTTGCTACAATCAGTGCTCCTATTGGTAGCAGAAAGCAATACGCACAAGTGCCAGAGTCCAGAGTGTTCGAAAACAGACATTTCCAATATTACATCAATGTCCCACAATCCACCGTACGATAATGTCATTTTTCCATTGCATACAGGTGACAAAACCTTAAGTGATCCCTCCGTGCAAATACTCAATATGCCAAAAGTATCGTCTCAGCAAAAACGTGTTGATGCAGTATTTCCACCTCCTTATTGGATTACACTTCACTACTGAAACCTTTTGCTTCCGAGGTGTCTTTGGAAAAGGTTGATTACTATTGGATATATTCTGCCAGTCGACCACCGAGGGCATTTATTGCTCTGGATGCAGACTACAGTCACAGAGCCTGATGGAATGATAGTGAATGGGCCGAGGTTTCATCTAAACCATGGGAAGTGATTCATGTGGACATAAAGAAATGTTAACGATCGCAAACGACCTTTGTGTTGGATGGCTTTCGTCACAGACACTGACACAGTCAGGCTGGCAGCTGCTGCCCCTTGTCTCACATCGTCATCTTCAGTAGAAGTACTGAGAAGGGAGGTGGCAGGGAACACATCTGTATATGTCATGAAGAACCGACTGTTCATCCTCAGCACAGCAGCAAAGACACTGTTGAGTCTCTAAAGGGTCAAAGGGTCACTCTGAAGAACCTATTAACAGACCAGGTTATCACTCTGTTACCTGGTTATCACTCTGTTAACAGACCAGGTTATCACTCTGTTAACAGACCTGGTTACCTGGTTATCACTCTGTTAACAGACCAGGTTATCACTCTATTAACAGACCAGGTTATCACTCTGTTAACAGACCTGATTATCACTCTGTTACCTGGTTATCACTCTGTTAACAGACCTACTCTGTTATCACTCTGTTACCAGGTTATCACTCTGTTAACAGACCTAGTTATCACTCTGTTAACAGACCTAGTTATCACTCTGTTAACAGACCAGGTTATCACTCTGTTAACATATCTGGTTATCACTCTCTGTTACCTGGTTATCACTCTGTTAACAGACCAGGTTATCACTCTGTTAACATACCTGGTTATCACTCTGTTAACAGACCAGGTTATCACTCTGTTAACAGACCAGGTTATCACTCTGTTAACAGACCAGGTTATCACTCTGTTAACAGACCGGGTTATCACCCTGTTAACAGACCAGGTTATCACTCTGTTAACAGACCAGGTTATCACTCTATTAACAGACCTGGTTATCACTCCTGGTCAACAGACCGGGTTATCACCCTGTTAACAGACCAGGTTATCACTCTGTTAACAGACCTGGTTATCACGCTCTGTTAACAGACCAGGGTTATCACCCTGTTAACAGACCAGGTTATCACCCTGTTAACAGACCAGGTTATCACTCTATTAACAGACCAGGTTATCACTATGTTAACAGACCTGGTTATCACTCTGTTACCTGGTTATCACTCTGTTAACAGACCAGGTTATCACTCTATTAACAGACCAGGTTATCACTCTGTTACCTGGTTATCACTCTGTTAACAGACCAGGTTATCACTCTGTTAACAGACCAGGTTATCACTCTATTAACAGACCAGGTTATCACTCTGTTAACAGACCTGGTTATCACTCTGTTACCTGGTTATCACTCTGTTAACAGACCAGGTTATCACTCTATTAACAGACCAGGTTATCACTCTATTAACAGACCAGGTTATCACTCTGTTAACAGACCAGGTTATCACTCTATTAACAGACCAGGTTATCACTATGTTAACAGACCTGGTTATCACTCTGTTACCGGGTTATCACTCTGTTAACAGACCAGGTTATCACTCTATTAACAGACCTGGTTATCACTCTGTTAACAGACCTGGTTATCACTCTGTTAACAGATTATCACTCTGTTAACAGACCAGGTTATCACTCTGTTAACAGACCAGGTTATCACTCTGTTAACATACCTGGTTATCACTCTGTTAACAGACCAGGTTATCACTCTATTAACAGACCAGGTTATCACTCTCACTCTGTTAACAGACCTGGTTATCACTCTGTTAATAGACCAGATTATCACTCTGTTAACAGATCTGGTTATCACTTTGTTAACAGACCTGGTTATCACTCTGTTAATAGACCAGATTATCACTCTGTTAACAGACCTGGTTATCACTCTGTTAATAGACCAGATTATCACTCTGTTACCTGGTTATCACTCTGTTAACAGGCCTGGTTATCACTCTGTTAACAGACCAGGTTATCTATGCACATTTATAACCCTACACACTGATATATCTCATGTCATTTTCAATGATCAAATTACACATTTCCAGACAATTTTGATTGTAAATGCAACATGTACTATTATGATAATGCTAGTAGCTATACTGCCCTACAAAGGCAAAATGCCATAACTACCAATTTTCTTTTACTTCAAAGTAATTTTCTGTCTAGACAGACAGCAATTTCTGATACTACATTATTATATTATGATCGACTGGCTTGTTCTTGTGTCAGGAAACTAAATACCACATTAATCAGATAAATTACCTGGCCAGTACAACAGATCAAAGATTCTAGACCAAACGTGTGGCTACTGAGGTTTGCCTTTTATAGGGGGTATGGAGCACTGAGATATCCCAGTCATGAGAAACGCTATACTGTCTGTCCCGAATACCACCGAAGGTGGCTCCCCTTCCTGTTCGGGCGGTGCTCGGCGGTCGTTGTCGCCGGTCTACTAGCTGCCACTGATCCCTTTTTCCTTTTAGTTTGTTTTTGTCTAATTGTTTTCACCTGTTCCTTGTTGGGGTTTTGGGATGGGTGTTATTTAAGTTTGTTTAGCCCGCTGGTGTTTGTGCGGGCTTGTGGTTATTTTACGTTAGTGGTGTTTGTGTACTTTTGGGTTTTCCCTGTCCGGTATTTTGGTAACAGTGGTTTTGGGTTTGTTGCGCCTGTGTTCTGGGCATTAAAGCGTTTTTTAAAGCGTTTTTTCCCGTCTACCTCTGCGTCTGACTCCACACCCATCACTCTCCCGACGTTACACTGTCCCACCTAAAATGTATTTTTAATCATCATGTTCTGTCTATGTGTCTACACTGAGATGTTGGATGTGCCTTACAGTGAAATTGCATAGACATGCTGTTTCTGACCTCTGTGGTAGCATGCATCCCAATGCATTACTATCATAAAGTTATGTCTGTGTGTCTGTGCTGAGTAGATGTTGGTGATGAGACTTAGAGCAAAACGACACAGACACACACAGTTCTCTGACCTCTATATGTTAGCAGTGAAGGACCCAAACAGCTGTAAACAACACTGTAATCAGTGTCCCATCTGTTTCCCTGTCCCACTTGGTGTGGATGCATTTCTTTTACCCGCTGCCAAGTCACTGCCTCAGGACATCTAGCCCAGAGAAAAAAGCTAATTTACCAAGTAGGAAAGAAGCAAAGTTCTAGTTTGTGTGTGTGTGTGTATGTGTGTGTGTTTGTGTTTGTGTGTATGTGTGCGTGTGTGTATGTGTGTGTGTGTGTGTGTTTGTGTGTGTGTGCGTGTGTGTGTATGTGTGTGTGTGCGTATGTGTGTGTGTGTGTGTGCCACTTGGCTGTGAAACTTGGTAATGGCAGAGTTGAGTTAAGTTAGAAAGATGGGTCACGATAAGAATTAGCTTTGGTATGCTATATTATGACACCAAAATGGTATAATATAATGCAAAGGTTATATAGATAATGACATGCCTGTTCTGGGAAAAAGTTTTTAAAAACCACTGCACATAAATACTGGAAAAGCATCAAGACAATACAATATCATAAGATGTTAATACCAAACCGAAAATACCCCATACTATGACAAACACAAGCTGTGTTAACATGGCCTTTTATTCCCATCCTGTCCAGTACTGGGGCAAGACTTGGCTGCATTTAGACCGTTAGCCCAATTCTGATCTTTTTTTCCCACTAATTGATCTTTTGACCAATCAGATCTGCTCTGCAAAGTATCTGATGTGATTGGTTAAAAAAACAATTAATGGCAAAAGATCAGAATTGGGCTGCCTGTGTGAACGCAGCAATAAAGAGATCTCTGGTAGGCTGGGGAGATAAAACCCCTCCAAGTATAAGGAGAGGGGACCTCTAGGGGCTGAGACAACAGTGTAACTGGCTGGAATCCACAGAGGGGTGGAGCATTTTCACAGCCTTAGCATATCTACCATATTAGCATCCCTCACTCACTATACTGTACCAGTGTCAATGCATTAGCGTAGTACATCAGCGTAGCATCATTATAAGTGTACATGACATCAATAGCAGTAAACCCTCTCAACACAAATTCCCTAAAGAGTTTGAACGTTGTTGTGTAGATTCAGACATTTTTAATTAACAACCCCATCCCAAGGTCAAAGGTCAGTGTATTATGCCCTGTCTCCCTGTTGTAATAATTGTCTTCCTCTCTCTTAACTAGAGTAAACACATTCAATCAGCTCTTGAGGGGGAAGGAGGGAGGTAAACTTTGTATTCTGCATGCATAATCAATGTTGTAATATGCCCGGGACTCAGCACTGGAACACTGTGCATTCTGTTATTTGAGCAGGGGTCAGAGCTGCTTGTATTCCTGTGGGTGGGATTGGGGGATTGCAGGAGATTTGAACGGGGCATTAGCCTTACACAAGGGCCCTCCCAGCCCAGACGTTCTCCTGTCTGTTGTCCCTCCCCACCGTCATCTACTTTATCAGTGCGCCAGTGTAATATACATAATTCAAACAACCAGAGAATGTCTTTGGGCTCCGAACCACCTGCTGGCTTTTATTAGCTAATTAATGGTGATTTATCGGAGTAACTCATTGGAGTGGGAGCCGCCGCTACGCCTTCAGGACGACTGCAGAAATCTGTATGAAACCTGACGGTAATTATGCTTATTTGATGGGCAGTCTGCTAAAACAAAAAGTTCTGTCTTCTGTGCCCCACAGCGATGGAATTTCTGCTCTTGCCGAGGACGACCTTGTGCGGTTTACTCTGTCTCATTAGCACCTCCCACGTGGATTCATTTTCCTACCTAAATTTGAGTCAAATAAATACATCTCACATTCGAAATGCATGTCTTTTTTTTGCCTGTTGGATGGATGGAAATGTGTCCTTGGGACAAGAGGGTTTTAATATGGTCATAATACAAGCACACAATATTAATCAGCAATTGGATTTCAAATCAGCCTGCGATTAGCAATCCAAGACACCCACATGGTTCCCTGTCAGGGTTTCGCCTTCTGACGGCAATCAGATCTTGTGTTTTATGATCGCCTGATCACTTGTCATCATGGTTTACAGAGCCTTTAGGGTTTGTTCTGACATATATATGATATATATATACACTTATCATCAT
Source organism: Oncorhynchus keta (assembly GCF_023373465.1). Lineage (NCBI taxonomy): Eukaryota > Metazoa > Chordata > Actinopteri > Salmoniformes > Salmonidae > Oncorhynchus > Oncorhynchus keta. Next base: position 51,984,651 of record NC_068449.1, on the reverse strand, counting down.
GGTTTACAGAGCCTTTAGGGTTTGTTCTGACATATATATGATATATATACACTTATCATCATGGTTTACAGAGCCTTTAGGGTTTGTTCTGACATATATATGATATATATATACACTTGTCATCATGGTTTACAGAGCCTTTAGGGTTTGTTCTGACATATATATGATATATATATACACTTGTCATCATGGTTTACAGAGCCTTTAGGGTTTGTTCTGACATATATATGATATATATACACTTATCATCATGGTTTACAGAGCCTTTAGGGTTTGTTCTGACATATATATGATATATATATACACTTATCATCATGGTTTACAGAGCCTTTAGGGTTTGTTCTGACATATATATGATATATATATACACTTATCATCATGGTTTACAGAGCCTTTAGGGTTTGTTCTGACATATATATGATATATATATACACTTATCATCATGGTTTACAGAGCCTTTAGGGTTTGTTCTGACATATATTGATATATATATACACTTGTCATCATGGTTTACAGAGCCTTTAGGTTTGTTCTGACATATATATGATATATATATACACTTATCATCATGGTTTACAGAGCCTTTAGGGTTTGTTCTGACATATATATGATATATATATATACACTTATCATCATGGTTTACAGAGCCTTTAGGGTTTGTTCTGACATATATATGATATATATATACACTTGTCATCATGGTTTACAGAGCCTTTAGGGTTTGTTCTGACATATATATGATATATATATACACTTATCATCATGGTTTACAGAGCCTTTAGGGTTTGTTCTGACATATATTGATATATATATACACTTATCATCATGGTTTACAGAGCCTTTAGGGTTTGTTCTGACATATATATGATATATATACACTTATCATCATGGTTTACAGAGCCTTTAGGGTTTGTTCTGACATATATATGATATATATATACACTTGTCATCATGGTTTACAGAGCCTTTAGGGTTTGTTCTGACATATATATGATATATATACACTTATCATCATGGTTTACAGAGCCTTTAGGGTTTGTTCTGACATATATATGATATATATACACTTGTCATCATGGTTTACAGAGCCTTTAGGGTTTGTTCTGACATATATATGATATATATACACTTATCATCATGGTTTACAGAGCCTTTAGGGTTTGTTCTGACATATATATGATATATATACACTTGTCATCATGGTTTACAGAGCCTTTAGGGTTTGTTCTGACATATATATGATATATATACACTTATCATCATGGTTTACAGAGCCTTTAGGGTTTGTTCTGACATATATATGATATATATACACTTATCATCATGGTTTACAGAGCCT
>NC_068449.1:51975812-51978312 GCF_023373465.1 Oncorhynchus keta | reverse complement strand
AAAGGAGAGAGGACACCTGAGAGGAGAGAGAACAGCTGAGGGGAGAGAGGGCAGCTGAGAGGAGAGAGGACAGCTGAGAGGAGAGAGGACAGCTGAGAGGAGAGAGGACAGCTGAGATGAGAGAGGACAGCTGAGAGGAGAGAAGACAGCTGAAAGGAGAGAGGACAGCTGAAAGGAGAGAGGACAGCTGAGAGGAGAGAGGACAGCTGAGAGGAGAGAAGACAGCTGAGAGGAGAGAGGACAGCTGAAAGGAGAGAGGACAGCTGAGAGGAGAGAGGACAGCTGAGAGGAGAGAAGACAGCTGAGAGGAGAGAGGACAGCTGAAAGGAGAGAGGACAGCTGAAAGGAGAGATGACAGCTGAAAGGAGAGAGGACAGCTGAAAGGAGAGAGGACACCTGAGAGGAGAGAGGACACCTGAGAGGAGAGAGAACAGCTGAGGGGAGAGAGGACAGCTGAGAGGAGAGAGAACAGTTGAGGAGAGAGAGGAGAGAGGACAGCTGAGGGGAGATAAGACCGCTGAGAGGAGAGAGAACAGCTGAGGGGAGAGAGGACAGCTGAGAGGAGAGAGGACAGCTGAGAGGAGAGAAGACAGCTGAGAGGAGAGAGGACAGCTGAGGGGAGAGAGGACAGCTGATAGGAGAGAGGACAGCTGAGAGGAGAGAGGACTGCTGAGGAGAGAGAGGACAGCTGAGAGGGGAGAAGACAGCTGAGAGGAGAGAGGACAGCTGAGGGGAGAGAGGACAGCTGAGAGGAGAGAGGACAGCTGAGAGGAGAGAGGACTGCTGAGGGGAGAGAGGACAGCTGAGAGGAGAGAGGACAGCTGAGGGGAGAGAGGACAGCTGAGAGGAGAGAGGACAGCTGAGAGGAGAGAGGACTGCTGAGGGGAGAGAGGACAGCTGAGAGGGGAGAGGAGAGAGGACACCTGAGAGGAGACAGGACAGCTGAGAGGAGTGAGGACAGCTGAGAGGAGAGAGGAGGAGGAGAAAATGGCACTGTGAGTAAATGTCAAACGAGGTGACAAGTTAACTCACTGGAGAGGCAGTAACCCTTGATGTGGTACCCTCCCTGTGTGTGTGTATGTGTGTGTGTGTGTGTGTGTGTGTGTGTGTGTGTGTGTGTGTGTGTGTGTGTGTGTGTGTGTGTGTGTGTGTGTGTGTGTGTGTGTGTGTGTGTGTGTGTGTGTGTGCGTGTGTGTGTGTGCGCGCTTGTGTGTGTGTGTGTGTGTGTGAGTCTGAGTCAGCCCCATCAGTCAGTCAGTCATTCAGACTGAACCATCTGCCAGCCAGCCCGCCCCGCCTGCTTGGTTATACCCCTCTGTCACACCCCCACCTCCTCCACCTCGGGCCACCAGCCACCAGCCAAGGGGAGCATCACTCCCTCCCTGCCCCAGGGCAAGAGTGCTTATGAGGACCACTGTGACGAGGTAAGTGGGTAGTCGACCGCTACACCGAGGATAGGGATGTATTGTGGTACATTTTCACTATCAACCACCTCCCTTATAAAGAATCATGTGGTTGTAGAGAGGAATAGGTCAGATCTTATTATGTAATCACAGTAAGTCTACACATGAATACACAGAACTGAAGCCTATCAGCAAAATGTAAAAATCTTACACCCTGTTCATTCAGTTTTTGATCTAGTTTATAATTCCCTAACAACTCATATTACTGTATATCAGTACACTCTTAGATAAAAGGTGCTACAAAGGAGAACCCTTCGAAGAACCCTTTTTGGTTCCAGATAGAACTCTTTTGGGTTCCATGTAGAACCCTTTCCACACATGGAACTCAAAAGGGGTCTACCTGGATCAAAAAAGGGTTATCCTATGGGGACAGCCGAATCAGTGTAGTTTGTTTAAATACAGTGCCTTGCGAAAGTATTCGGCCCCCTTGAACTTTGCGACCTTTTGCCACATTTCAGGCTTCAAACATAAAGATATAAAACTGTATTTTTTTGTGAAGAATCAACAACAATTGGGACACAATCATGAAGTGGAACGACATTTATTGGATATTTCAAACTTTTTAAACAAATCAAAAACTGAAAAAGTGGGCGTGCAAAATTATTCAGCCCCTTTACTTTCAGTGCAGCAAACTCTCTCCAGAAGTTCAGTGAGGATCTCTGAATGATCCAATGTTTACCTAAATGACTAATGATGATAAATACAATCCACCTGTGTGTAATCAAGTCTCTGTATAAATGCACCTGCACTGTGATAGTGTCAGAGGTCCGTTAAAAGCGCAGAGAGCATCATGAAGAACAAGGAACACACCAGGCAGATCCGAGATACTGTTGTGAAGAAGTTTAAAGCCGGATTTGGATACAAAAATATTTCCCAAGCTTTAAACATCCCAAGGAGCACTGTGCAAGCGATAATATTGAAATGGAAGGAGTATCAGACCACTGCAAATCTACCAAGACCTGGCCGTCCCTCAAAACTTTCAGCTCATACAAGGAGAAGACTGATCAGAGATGCAGCCAAGAGGCCCATGATCACTC
>NC_068449.1:51960812-51970812 GCF_023373465.1 Oncorhynchus keta | reverse complement strand
TCTCTCTCTCTTTGTCTCTCTCTTTGTCTGTCTCTCTCCATCTCTCTCTTTGTCTGTCTCCGTCTCTCTCTTTGTCTCTCTCTATCCGTCTCTCTCTCTCTCTGTCTCTCTCTCTCTCCGTCTCTCTCTCTCTCCGTCTCTCTCTCTCTCTTCTCTCCTTTACCCATTTAATCCCAAGAATCCTCAGCCCACTCCAGGTTATACCACTGTTTTGTTAGCTGAGTAATCAAACAGCATCTCCAAAGGTAACCCCTTATTCACTCAAGGGCTTTGGCATAACAAAAACATTCACTTACACCCGGACCACCCCTGTTGCGCAATACAAACACACACACCATTGGCTAGTGCCATTGACGGAGAGTGGGGTGATGAGTGGGCTGGAGATGGGTGGCAGCGGTGTGACCAACCCAACACCAACCCAACACAAAATCCATACTTAATGCTAGATTTCCACTTGGATTCCCTCTCAACCCAGGTCAATATGAGAAAAGGCTAAAGAGAGGCTGCTACTTGGAGAGTGAGCTGCACTTTTCCTGATCGCTTTGGATCATGGGAGATGAGTCTCGACCTGTGATGCGGTGGCCGAGGCCTGACAGATAGATAGCCGACGCTGATGGTCACAGCACAGAGCAGAGCGGAACGGTCACACACACACACACAAACACAGACGGGACCGGATACACACAGCAGCCCGTTGGCACGGAAACAGAGTGGAAATGACATGTTCAGTGATCCAAGTGGAGACTGGAAGCCAGAAGTCATTGGTCACGGAACATATTAGTGATGCTCACTTCTTAATGGCCATGGCCAGGCCTCCTCTGTCCTGTCTTACTACTGGCAGAGACCGAGGAACCTACTAAAGACCCTGTTGACATTCCATCATTCCATATTCAAACATGATCTTAATATCCATAATATCATAACTTTAATATCCACATATACTAATATATTTACTGGATCCTGGGATTTGGATGAATGGAGTGGATATCCTGCTATCTAGCATGTATGTACATTTCTCTGCTAGGATGGCAGGGCAGACTGAATATTTGTGTTTGCTGGAGTCTCTGATATATTTCCATCTGGAGGGAAAGACAGGACGGATAACGCCTCCTCTCCCCTGACAACTGTCCAATTACATATATCACACTTGGCCTACTGTTTGCACTAGAATTAATCAATACAGGACGTGGTTGAGTGAACACATTTTGGTTGAACCAAATGCATGAAAACTTAATCATTCGCTCAGGGTGGAGGCAAAGCAAATAGGGAATGCATTGCATTGAGGAGGCAAAGATTTCTCTTTCGGGGGAGGCGGTGTGTGTGTGTGTTTGTGTGTGGCTCATCGTTGATTGTGGCTCCCAAGTTTGGGGGGCTCCCCCTTTCCTCTCCTGACGCGGCAAATGGAATGGGTGACAGGTGGAAGTGGCGATGGGGAAACGCGTGCGAAGCGGTCCTCCGTTTCATGAATTAATGTAAACACAGCCCCATGCAATTACTACAGCGATGGTCATTTTTGGGGGGTGATGCTCCCATGGTTAGACCCTGCAGGTCCAATCTAATGAAAACGCCCTGGTTACTGGGGCGTTTAATTGTATATACGGTAAAGCTAAGTGTGGAGGAGGCACGCGAGGCGAGAGGCGGGTTGTGGATGAAAGCATAGCAGCAAGGCCTACAAGTGGAAAATTTGATTCAGTTTAAACATAGCATTTGGTTTATTGATCCGATGCGGAGGGGGGACTGTTACCAAGAACACAAGCGAAGCAGATGGATTCATTTGAACGTGAGAAACCCTGTTATAAAGCAAAGGATGAAACGATTGAAATAATATATAATAATAATATATGCCATTTCGCAGACGCTTTTATCCAAAGCGACTTACAGTCATGTGTGCATACATTCTACGCATGGGTGGTCCCAGGAATCGAACCCACTACCCTGGTGTTACAAGCGCCATGCTCTACCAACTGAGCTACAGAAGGACTATGAATATAATGGTGTGATAATTCCTGAAAATAATGCTGTGAGGTTCAGTAGTGGCAGTATAGTGTCCCACTTTATTTAGATAGTCCCATATAGATCATCTACAGAGTCACACTGTCAACAAACTATCTGCTGATAAGCAACTGCTTACCGGTTAGGGTTAGGATAAGAGTTAAGGTTAGGATAAGAGTTAAGGTTAGGGTTAGGGCTAGGGTTAAGTTTAGGGTAATGATAAGGGTTAAGTTTAGAGTTAGGATAAGGGTTAAGGTTAGGGTTAGGGCATGGGTTAAGTTTAGGGTAATGTTAAGGTTAGGGTAAGGGTTAAGTTTAGGGTTAGGATAAGGGTTAAGGTTAGGGTATAAATGTTACTAATAGTCTGTAAAGCGTCTACAAATGGACCATCCAAATAAAATGTTACCTAATATTTCAATTGCTGTGTTGAGATCAACAGCCTGCTTCAATGATCTCATTGACTCAATCTGATCACTCAGTCACTGAGACTTGAGTTAGAATTTAATCAAACCCACAATACAGAAATACCATATTTCAATGTAATGTTACGTCTAAGGACCAAGGAGGATCGCAATACAACAAGTGGGGGGTGGTGAGAACCAAGAACTGAGATATTCATAACCTATGCATATCTCTTTGGTATTTACAGATGGAATCAGCCCCAGCACTCCAATGAGGTAAGAGGGGGGAGGATGTGATCTGCCATATAGTAATACATTTTCTATTATCAAAGTCAATCAATAATTCATGGGTCACAATAACTGAGTTAGCTGTCAGTGAGAGAGCAGGCAGGCAGACTTGAGATCAGATTCTAATTCAGAAAAGCTTTATTGTCCCAGCATTGGGCAGCCCTGAGATCTCTAGTCTCCTCCTGAACAGTGTAGGTGTATTCCTCACACACAGATAGGAGGCAGGAAATCAGAGAAATACACCTACAGTATGAGCCACCACACACACACACACACAGCCACTTTAGGAACACACACACACCACAAGCTTTAGGAAAACAAGGAGGTCTCATAGTCATTATCAGGCTGACATTCAGAAGCTGCTGTTTACTGTTCAGGCATTCCTCTGTGAGGTGATAATCTCTCTCTCTCTCTCTCTCTCTCTCTCTCTCTCTCTCCCTGCCTTCCTCTTTCTCTCGTTATCGCTCACTCCCTTACCTCTCTATTCCTCTCCCTCTCTCTCCCTCCTCCAGGTCCCTGAGTGCCATTCACACAATCACTTAGGAGCATTAATCAAGCGTTGCCTAATGCCTCCTGACAGGGTAACTAGCGCAGTAATGGGACGCTGTTCCAAACCCTGTCCGTGCTCTGCTCTACCCGCACGCATCTGTTAATGCTAACACTAGCAGCAGCCGGTACTGCTATAGCCTGAATGTAGCTAGCTATAATGCTAACGCTAGCAGCAGCCTGTACTGGTATAGCCTGCCTGTAGCTAGCTCTAATGCTACTGCTAACAGAAGCAACCGGTACTGCTATAGCCTGCCTGTAGCTAGCTCTAATGCTACTGCTAACAGAAGCAACTGGTACTGCTATAGCCTGCCTGTAGCTAGCTCTAATGCTACTCCTAACAGCAGCAACCGGTACTGCTATAGCCTGCCTGTAGCTAGCAATAATGCTTCCGCTAATGGCAGCAGGGGAGACCGAGACACTCTCCAATAAAGCACTTAGAGGTCCTGGCTGAGATGTTATGAGACGTTGCCATATGGTGCATGAAGAAAGCTTTTTGATAGTATGCTAATCTGAGGGCATTACCACCGGGATGATTTACAATGCGCCTGACTGAACAGCGCATTGCCCTACAGAGGAGGAAACTGACACCACAGCTTGCTGTGCCTAATAAGACACAGGGCCATATTGGTGATGAGAGGGGTGGCAGGAGGGACGTGTTTTTGATTTGTATCATGCGAAGGCATTTGGCTTCATTAAGATGCTTAGATTAACTTGAAAGGCGTAAAGGATATAAGGACAGATTGAGGTTTTACATCATAGATACAGTGTAAAAGATGCCCGACGCACAATTGGAAGTGCTTTGACTGTCTATGAAAAGCTGCTGAGTTATGGATATACCAATACTGCCTTTGTGTTAAGACCATGAAGGGCAGTTTAGTAATATAGTCCCACTTACCTGTTCTTTCAACCAGTTGCTTTTATCATGACTTTAAAGTGTGTTCGTTGTTTGCAGGTTAGGGAGAAGTCTCGTATAATATCAAGTAAAGACAGGGTACTTAAATATGTGAAATAGTTTAAGTATTAAAATGACGTGCTTTCAACAGAATAAATCAAATCAAATGATAATGAGAGGCCCAAGAAGTGAGAGACTAGCTAACATAAATACAATCCATAAATACACCTGTTGTAACATTTATTGTTAATCTATCGATCCAGAGTTTTTGACAGGATTACCTTTTAAATCTGTAATGCAAGCATTAACACTTAATTTCTGTTGAATCCACAAGAATCCAAAAGAAAGAAAAGTTTGGAATAAGTAGGGGCCTATCATCACTAGAGATTAAAATCTTTGGAAACTTTTTGTTCATCATTACTGCCTTTGCTTTACTGTTTAGCTGGCCTTTGGCCAACACTGATCATAACATTATAATGCTGAGAATCTATACAAAGATGAATAAAATCAAATGATTCTGGCAAATCAGCAAGTCATTTATCACGTCACAACTTGACTAGCAAGGAGGATCAGGATGTTTTCCAGTGGCGTTCCACTACTAGTTTTACCGCCTGTTTCTACTACTAGTTTTACCGCCTGTTTCTACTACTAGTTTTACAGACTGTTTCTACTACTAGTTTTCCCACATGTTTCCACTGCTAGTTTTACCACCTGTTTCTACTACTAGTTTTACCGCCTGTTTCTACTGCTAGTTTTCCCACCTGTTTCCACTACTAGTTTTACCGCCTGTTTCTACTACTATTTTTACCGACTGTTTCTACTACAAGTTTTCCCACCTGTTTCTACTACTAGTTTTACCGCCTGTTACCGACTGTTTCCACTACTAGTGTTTACCGCCTGTTTCTACTACTAGCTTTCCCACCTGTTTCCACTGCTAGTTTTGCCGCCTGTTTCCACTGCTAGTTTTCCCACCTGTTTCCACTGCTAGTTTTACCAGCTGTTTCCACTACTAGTTTACCGCCTGTTTCTACTACTAGTTTTACCGCCTGTTTCCACTGCTAGTTTTACCGCCTGTTTCCACTACTAGTGTTTACCACCTGTTTCCACTACTAGTGTTTTCCGCCTGTTTCCACTACTAGTGCTTACCGTCTGTTTCCACTACCAGTGTTTACCACCTGTTTAGAATACTAGTGTTTAATGCCTGTTTCCACTACTAGTGTTTACCGGCTGTTTTACAGTAGAGCCATGTTTCCACTACTAGTGTTTACCTCCTGTTTTACAGAAGAACCAGACAACAAAACATACCATCCTCTCCTTAGGCCAGTGTGTGAACAACCTGGTTTTACTCTCTGCTTTGCCACGTGTAGCTGCAAAACTGCATTAATATTTGATAGTAGGGGTAGCGGTTCGGTAGCATCTTCTTCATTGCAAACAGATTCAACGGACGAGCAGATAAACAGTGGGGCTGTTTAATAATGCAGTGTGGTGACACTGACCTTATTTTGCCGCCTTTGCTTTCAACCTGCGCTGGTATTTTGATGCACGGTGCCCCGCTGACTCTCTCAGCACACAGGGAGGGTTTCATCCTCTCATCCCTCTTTGTTCAAAGCCTGGAAATAAAAAAATGTAGGGGAAAAACAGTTCCTGTTAGTTTGACAGAGGTTACATCACTGACTGGGCTACTAAACCTATCCGAAGACATTAATGAAAATGGTTTCAGGTTATAGGACAGGTTTGGATACACTGTTGGATGTATGAAATATCATATCTTTATTTTGGGGGTGGGAGGAGGCTTCAAATGCTGTGTGTCGGTTTGAGAAGTGGAGTTGACAGCTGAGCAGGTGCCTTGAAGGTGAACTTCGAGGGGTTTTGACAACAGAGGAAAACTGAGAGGCATAGAGCAAAACAATGGCCCTCTATATATAATACAAAACTAGATATGATATACACTGTATGTTTTAAAGATGTTTGGATATGCTACTTCAGGTACCTGTAAGTCAGTGTTTCACAAACGTCTCCAAACGTCTCCTGCATCCACTTGTTTGATGTAGACCAGTGCTAGCACACCTGATTCAACTGGTCCACTGATCACCAATCCCTTCATTACTAGTCAGGTGTGTGGTTCTGCTAGTAGCCAGAACCGCTAGCTAGTACTGTTGTGTTCCTAACTGAAAATGTATGTGTTAAACTGTCATCAACATAGTTACACATCACTCCCCAAGTCTGGAACCAACAGGTCCCTGAACAGTGTGTACCGCCAAGCCATAACACTGCTAAATAGTTAGTTAAATAGTTAACCAAATAGCTTCCTGGACTATCTGCATCGGCCATTTTAACTAACTCCTTTATCTCATCACATATGCTGCTGCTACTGTTTACTATCTGTCACTTTATTCTTAGTTATATGTAGATATCTACCTCAATTACCTCGTACCCCTGCATATCAACTGGTACTGTTTACTATCTGTCACTTTATTGTTAGTTATATGTAGATATCTACCTCAATTACCTCGTACCCCTGCATATCAACTGGTACTGTTTACTATCTGTTACTTTATTCTTAGTTATATGTAGATATCTACCTCAATTACCTCGTACCCCTACATATCAACTGGTACTGTTTACTATCTGTCACTTTATTGTTAGTTATATGTAGATATCTACCTCAATTACCTCATACCCCTACATATCAACTGGTACTGTTTACTATCTGTCACTTTATTCTTAGTTATATGTAGATATCTCCCTCAATTACCTCATACCCCTACATATCAACTGGTACTGTTTACTATCTGTCACTTTATTCTTAGTTATATGTAGATATCTCCCTCAATTACCTCATACCCCTACATATCAACTGGTACTGTTTACTATCTGTCAGTTTATTCTTAGTTATATGTAGATATCTCCCTCAATTACCTCGTACCCCTGCATATCAACTGGTACTGTTTACTATCTGTTACTTTATTCTTATTTATATGTAGATATCTACCTCAATTACCTCATACCCCTACATATCAACTGGTACTGTTTACTATCTGTTACTTTATTCTTAGTTATATGTAGATATCTACCTAAATTACCTCGTACCCCTACATATCAACTGGTACTGTTTACTATCTGTTACTTTATTCTTAGTTATATGTAGATATCTACCTCAATTACCTCATACCCCTACATATCAACTGGTACTGTTTACTATCTGTCACTTTATTGTTAGTTATATGTAGATATCTACCTCAATTACCTCGTACCCCTACATATCAACTGGTACTGTTTACTATCTGTTACTTTATTCCTAGTTATATGTAGATATCTACCTCAATTACCTCATACCCCTACATATCAACTGGTACTGTTTACTATCTGTCACTTTATTGTTAGTTATATGTAGATATCTCCCTCAATTACCTCGTACCCCTGCATATCAACTGGTACTGTTTACTATCTGTTACTTTATTCTTATTTATATGTAGATATCTACCTCAATTACCTCATACCCCTACATATCAACTGGTACTGTTTACTATCTGTTACTTTATTCTTAGTTATATGTAGATATCTACCTAAATTACCTCGTACCCCTACATATCAACTGGTACTGTTTACTATCTGTTACTTTATTCTTAGTTATATGTAGATATCTACCTCAATTACCTCATACCCCTACATATCAACTGGTACTGTTTACTATCTGTCACTTTATTGTTAGTTATATGTAGATATCTACCTCAATTACCTCGTACCCCTACATATCAACTGGTACTGTTTACTATCTGTTACTTTATTCCTAGTTATATGTAGATATCTACCTCAATTACCTCATACCCCTACATATCAACTGGTACTGTTTACTATCTGTCACTTTATTGTTAGTTATATGTAGATATCTACCTCAATTACCTCGTACCCTACATATCAACTGGTACTGTTTACTATCTGTCACTTTATTCTTAGTTATATGTAGATATCTCCCTCAATTACCTCGTACCCCTACATATCAACTGGTACTGTTTACTATCTGTCACTTTATTCTTAGTTATATGTAGATATCTCCCTCAATTACCTCGTACCCTGCATATATCAACTGGTACTGTTTACTATCTGTCACTTTATTCTTAGTTATATGTAGATATCTACCTCAATTACCTCATCCCTACACATCAACTGGTACTGTTTACTATCTGTCAATTTATTCTTAGTTATATGTAGATTATCTACCTCAATTACCTCGTACCCCTGCATATCAACTGGTACTGTTTACTATCTGTTACTTTATTCTTAGTTATATGTAGATATCTACCTCAATTACCTCGTACCCCTACATATCAACTGGTACTGTTTACTATCTGTTACTTTATTCTTAGTTATATGTAGATATCTACCTCAATTACCTCGTACCCCTACATATCAACTGGTACTGTTTACTATCTGTTACTTTATTCTTAGTTATATGTAGATATCTACCTCAATTACCTCGTACCCCTACATATCAACTGGTACTGTTTACTATCTGTTACTTTATTCTTAGTTATATGTAGATATCTACCTCAATTACCTCGTACCCCTACATATCAACTGGTACTGTTTACTATCTGTTACTTTATTCTTAGTTATATGTAGATATCTACCTCAATTACCTCGTACCCCTACATATCAACTGGTACTGTTTACTATCTGTCACTTTATTCTTAGTTATATGTAGATATCTACCTCAATTACCTTGTACCCCTGCATATCAACTGGTACTGTTTACTATCTGTCACTTTATTCTTAGTTATATGTAGATATCTCCCTCAATTACCTCATACCCCTGCATATCAACTGGTACTGGTACCCCGTGTATAGAGCAAGGTTATCGCTACTCATTGTGTATTTATTATTACTTTTGTTATTACGGGTTTTACTTTTCTATTATTTCTCTATTTTATTTCTCTCTGCATTGTCGGGAATGACACGTAAGTAAGCACTTCACTGTTAGTCTGCACCTGTCGTTTACTAAACATGTGACGTGTAACATTTGATTTGAACCAAAACAATTTGTCAATGATTTTTCCCCCCTCAAATATCACAAAATGTCAGGGTGGGGAACAAAATGACAAAATCACACTACACAACACTCAATCAAATCCTAATTATCATCTCATCTCCCCAAATCCGAGCAGTCAGGCAAGCAAGTCGCTGGAGCATTGCCTTCCACTGTGCTGTGTGGGCGAAGCTACAAACTGCCTGGAAATTATGATAATGTGATTTTTGTTTCTTATTATCTAAAAATGGAGTGATGTAGAGGGGGCTTTAGTTACATGCTGATTAATTCTGTTAAATAATGCACAACGCACCAGGGGGGGGGTAATACACTCTCTGTATTCTGCTATGTTTAGTGTTGAACCGTGTTGCATAGATTACCCCATTACATTCTAATTACCAAGACCGGGTTGCGTTCAAGAGACGACGATACACTGTGCGTTCAAAAGCCCTAAAATACAATGGGGGGGAAAAGGAGCTTCATGTTCAACATAATATACGGACACCGTGGAGATTCTCTCCTTATTGTAAGTCTCACTTTCAAAGAGAGTTCTGGTGCAAACACACGATTTGCCGACTGTACAATAGATCGACCACAAACCTTCCGCCGACCACTTTCATGGTTTTCATAAATGGCACAATGATTAAATATCGAAGCAGACTAACATACAGTGTGACAATAATCTGTCACATAGAACAGTCAAATGGATCATGAATATGTAAATAAAGAATCATCCAGAAGCCAACTAACCAGCACACTGTCCTTAATCCAGCACCAGCCACATACTGCCCATTCCACGTTCACGTCTAGCCCTTAACATGTTGCCAGTGCCATATATTTACCAAGAGAAAT
>NC_068449.1:51928312-51958312 GCF_023373465.1 Oncorhynchus keta | reverse complement strand
ATTGCCAACTAATTGTTGAAATGCTGCTAATTGCTACATTTTGCTATCTAATCTGCTACAACCTGTCCATAACTAGAATATTCAAGCCATAGTTAATGAGTCATTTCCGTAACGTATGGTTACGAAATTATACACACACTGACTACTATATTATTGAGAGATTGGTTAATAATGAGTGAAGATGAGGACATCCTATCTGATTCATTAACATGTAAACAGCCCTCCTCCACTACAGTTTAAATAGCCTACCTGTGGACTATGAAACACGTGGTTGTTGCTCTAAGTAGAACTGCGTTAGTCTACTCTACCTCTGTGTACAAATGGGTTTAGGCATACCCTGTAATGACAAGTGGACAACTGATACCCTGTAATGACAAGTGGACAACTGATACCCCGTAATGACAAGGTGACAACTGATACTCTGTAATCACAAGTGGACAACTGATACTCTGTAATGACAAGTGGACAACTGATACCCTGTAATGACAAGTGGACAACTGTTACCCTGTAATGACAAGTGGACAACTGATACCCTGTAATCACAAGTGGACAACTGATACTCTGTAATGACAAGTGGACAACTGATACCCTGTAATCACAAGTGGACAACTGATACCCTGTAATGACAAGTGGACAACTGTTACCCTGTAATGACAAGTGGACAACTGATACCCTGTAATCACAAGTGGACAACTGATACTCTGTAATGACAAGTGGACAACTGATACCCTGTAATCACAAGTGGACAACTAATACCCTGTAATGACAAGTGGACAACTGTTACCCTGTAATGAAAAGTGGACAACTGATACCCTGTCATGACAAGTGGACAACTGATACCCTGTAATGACAAGTGGACAACTGATACCCTGTAATGACAAGTGGACAACTGATCAGATTCGTGTGTATTCTAATACCGGCCTACTGATTGTAGAGATTCAGTGTCACTATACAAGCAACACTATATAGTGCATACTTACTGCAGTACAGTGAGTGAAAACGTATTCACACTTAGCTGCTGTACTTCTCTCAAGTCTCATTAACTAGTAAATAGGACCATTTGTTGCGCAATGACAAAACACTCCAAGGAATGGGTGGCTATGCATGCTTCGAAGAATTCCTGGAAAGAGAAGAGGGGATACCAAGGCCTTTTTTTTCCTGTCTTGAAAACAGAATAAAATCATGTTTCCCTCCACAGTCAGTGAGTGACTAGTACCAAGGACAGCAAATCCCTACTCTCTCCTCTCTGTGACGCTTAATTACCGCATAAGATCATGAATATTTCAAGGGCATGCTTTCCCGCTTTGTCATTGGAGTTTAGAACTAAGAGAAACAAGTTCATATGCATGTTAATAGAGGGAGGGGTTGGACTGGGTGGGGGGGGTTGACTGGGAGGAGGGGGGGGTTGGACTGGGATGGAGGGGGGTTTGGATGGATGGGACTGCCAGTGAGTGTGGATGGAGGGTTAGAGGAGGGGTTGGATAAGGAGCATCGGTGGAAAGGGGGGGTGAGTGTGCTGGTGACAGCAGGAGGAAATGGCACTCATACACAGCAGCTGCTCTTTTGAGATCCCCCTCTGAGGGGACGGCCTGAGGAGCGCCTCGGCACAAAGGGATGAAGGGAGATGAGGACTCTTGATGGAAAACAGGCAAACAACCGCTGGGACCCCTCTTCATAACCCCCTTACACACACCCCTAAACCCCCCCAACCCCTACTCCAGAGCCCCAGGAGCCCCCGTCGAGTGTCAGGACCTCTTCAGCATTCTCTGAGGCTGAACTGCTAAACTTGCACATTAGCACCAAGCACCACTAAGCTAACGGGACCTCTAATGGGGAAGACTGAGATGGAGGAGAGGTTTCTCTCTCTCTTTTTTTCCTATGACAAATAGAAGGAAGTCATGCGGGATGGGGGGGCTGTGATTGGAGCACTGGATAGAAGCATCTGAGGTCCTATTGGTTAAAGGGGGGGGGGGGCATTAAAACAACCATATACATGTAAATCCTGGATAATCATTCTTAAAAATGGCTTATTAGACTCTATCACATGTCACTGAGTAAGAACATCATCCAAAGGGCTCAAGGATTCAACATAGTCTAATGAAATTTATGGCCCCCTTTAAACTACTTAGTGGCCCAGTAGAGCGCAATGATATACTTTATTTAACATAGCTAAACAAAGACAGTTATGCCACTGTGCGGATTTAATGGCATGCAGAGTGTTGGTGCACTCTTCACTTGATGGAGAGGCCCATTTAAACATGTTAATGGGTGTGTTATCGAGCCCCTCTTTCAAATACAAGGGCTGAGGCCTGAATGAATGCAGGTTCAGCGTCTGGTAGATTGAGCAACCAGCCTGGAATCCAAACTGATACGCTCTGCTATTTCACTTTAACGAAACATGCCAGTTAGGATTCCCAGGCTATAGAGCAACACACATTTTTTTAATGAAATGGCAAAGTTTAGGGAATATGACATCATGTATTGTGCTGAATGAAATGAACATTGCTAATTGAGGTACACAAAGCACTTGATGTTTTTGAGCCCTGTCTGAAGTGCCTATCAAAGAAAGCAATACCTTGTTATAGAAATGGAAAAGTTTTGGAACATGTCATAGGTCTCCATCTTTTTTAATTGTGTTGCATGAAATTCACATTAGTGAGTTAATTGAACCCTGTCTGACTCAGTGATCACAACCAGGAAATGACTCTAACAGCAGGTACAAAGAGAGAGCTAATTAGTTTGACCTTTCCTGTCATAATTAGCATGTAACACGGCCACTCAACCAACCCGCCAACAACTTAGTATCAAGAAGGTCACATTCATGATGAATTATTGAATAGAACGATGTTCTCTTAAATGATGTTGTCCAATATCCAGACACAATACATTCCGTAAAGAAAACTACATCCCTTTCTTGAAATACATTTCATTGTTTAGTACTATTTCCGTTTTTTAAAACGACCACATCTAGGACGCGAGAATTCTTCGAAGCTGTGGTAGAATACAAAATGTCCTCCGAAATGTCAGACAGGAGGACAATTAGTGGGTGACCATGACAAGGCAATTACAACATTGTCACCTGTATTAGTTCTCCCAACATGCCAGAGGTACTAAATATGATTTATAGTGGAGTCCATGCTGTGCCCTCTCTTAAAGGGAAAGTGAGCATTGAGAGGCGTGATGGGGAGGGGTGAAACTGCTTAGCTAACCCTTCATTGCTTTTGAATACTAAAACTCTGTCATCACTGATAAATATTTATCTAATTCATGATCAAATGTTTTTTTTTTTTTTTACAGATGATTTTATTTACACTGATTTACTTTGACATGAATGAATACTAGTTCAGACCTATTTTCTAAGCAGCATGTAAGAGCTCAAAGTATCAACATCCATTTTGGAACAACCGCACAACGAGATAGCCTATGAATAGGATTAAACGTACGATCTTAATGCTTATATCTCCCGACACATCTGAAACAACGACACGGCTACTAAACCCTCGTGATCTTTCTTAGATCTCCCTCCAACTCCATCCCTCTTTATCACAGAGCCTCTAATTCCCTGTTTTATCACAGGGGCTTTTCTCAGATTCTGAGACAAAGAGAGACGACTGAGACGGTAGGCCGCTTTGGTTTGGGTACCAACGCTGTGGGCATCAGTCATCTCTCTCTCTCTCTCTCTCTCTCTCTCTCTCTCTCTCTCTCTCTCTCTCTCTCTCTCTCTCTCCCTCTCTCTCTCTCTCTCTCTCTCTCTCTCTCTCTCTCTCTCTCTCTCTCTCTCTCTCTCTCTCTCTCTCTCTCTCTCTCTCTCTCTCTCTCTCTCTCTCTCTCTCTCTCTCTCTCTCTCTCTCTCTCTCTCTCCTCCCCTCCCTCACTCCCTCTCTCCTCCCCTCCCTCACTCCCTCTCTCTCTCCGAAGGCTCTGGTGTGATTATTCCACTTTCAGTGGAGGGATTTAACCACGGGGCAGTTGGGCCATTGCCTCAGGGTGGCCCCCCTGTTCTATGCGCTATGCATGCTACTTTCTTTCTTTTGCTCCTGGTTTATTGCCCCGCCTTTTATTTCGCCAGGCAGTCCCACTGACATCAGGGGGCTCTTAGAATAATTTGCCCCGGGCCATCTATCCCCATCTCCAAACCTTAAATCAGTCACTAGAGTATACAGATGTAGTATCTTAATTTGATCACCCTGCTGCAGGACTTAACTGCAATGCAGTATATTTATGTAGTGTATTTGACATGTATTAATTCCACTTTGAAATTTCAGACTTAATTTTTATAAAACTTATAAAACCTTACAAAAATGTCCATGAATTAAAATCCACATTTCCTGTTGCTGCAGGATTATTTTCCTACTGGCTTAAATGAAGATCCTACATCTGTAGTTGTAGGACTAGTATATTCCAGGGCCAAAATACAGCAGTATAACAGACTCTAACTCATGTTATGGACAGGAAAGGTAATGTGATTTTGACAAGTGCATTGTTAGACCGAGTTAGTGGGGTTTTGGTAGCTGGCGATAAGGTAGTTTAGTGATTATCTTTGACTGGGATAATGAATCAGATCTATGTAAGGATTAGGAATAATGAGCTTTTGGAATATCAACCTTAAGACACCATCTGGAGTATTCATCGTCTTGTTGTCCCTGTCTCATCTAGCCAGTAGAGACTATACAGATCAATGTCAGAGGTCAAGACTAGGCCAGGGTATTAGGCTATAGGGTATTCAGATGAACTCTGATGATGATACTGGGAATCAATGTCACTAGCTATATGCAGTGCTTGCAAGACAGCCATTATGGAGAAACAGAGGCAGCTGTTTAATAGCCAGACTCAGAAGTATGTGTCCGTGTGAGTTCTGCTGGTGTCCCACGTATGAATCAGTCCCTGATTAGAAAGAAAGGATGAAAAACAGTGTTTAGGCCCGTATGTATCAAGTGTCTCAGAGTAGGAGTGCTAATTTAGGATCAGTTTAGGCTTTTAGATCACGATGAGTAAGATTAGATGGATATGATCCTAGATGAGCTCTCCTACTCTGAGATGCTGAATACATACAGCCCTGAGCTACAGTATACCAAGCACCACTCCCTCAACCCTGTCTGAACCTGTGTGCACCAAATGGTACCCTAGTACCTATGCAGTGCCCTATGGACCCTGGTCAAAAGTTGTGCACTATATAGGAAGTAGGGTGCCATTTCAGACGCTGCCCCTGTCCCTCAGAGTAAAACAAAAAAGATAATTACTTTCATTCAAACTGAGGGATCTTAAAGTGAAATCCACCATCAAGTTTCCCCACTTTTATGGCCACGGCAGCTGTGGATGGAGCTTTTATTGGAGCTGCTAGTGGGTCCTCTGGCCCAACCGTGGCGCTTTATTTCAGACCGCTCTCTGTGTCTGGTCTGGAGGTGATATGCCGATCCTCCAGGGGATGACGGCAGGCAGGCTAACGGGGAATGGGGTGATGGCGGTGGTTCCGGCCTCATCCCTCCTCGTCCCGAATGACCCGGTGGGTCCGATGATGGAACGCCTCATAACATCCCCAGGCTGCTTCCAGCTGACACACACACACAAACACACACACACACACACACACACACACACACACACACACACACACACACACACACACACACACACACACACACACACACACACACACACACACACACACACACACACACACACACACACACACACACACACACACACACACACACACACACACACACACACAATTAGAATATCTTATGAATGAGGTCCTTAGAGATTGAAACCGTTGCAACAGACAAAACAAGGTCCAAATTGAAGGCTAAAATGTAATGGTCACTCACAGATCTCCCCTATACCACTCAACAGGCTAACTGTCAATTGCTCATTCCTTTAATTATGTTTGGACTGGAGAACAGAAGTTCAAAGACCACATACAGTAGCTCATAGGGGTGATATGCAACTTAAAGCCATTTCCCAGGCACGGGTGTATGACAGATACAAGCACCATGTAGTGGGTAAATACTGTAGAAGGCCCAGGCTGAAGTCTCTGGAGTCGGGCTAGTAGCATGGATCTCTGATCTCTGATGTGTGTGTGAGCACTGAGCACACAGCAGGACACTATCACTCACTTCACTGATACCAGTGCCTCAGACACACACACACATACAGGAAAGCACACACACACAATCTCCCATTGGCTCAGCTGAGCTCCCAATGTCTCCCATCTCGGCTTTTAGAGTATCAGCTCATATCCACGCCATGCCCCTTCTCATAACAGCGCATCACTAGTCAGAGCCCAAATCACTGATAATTCTGCCGTCGGCAAATATCCCCCGTCCCTCCAGGTGATGGCCAACAGAACGCGAGGTGAATGAGGCTAAGAATCCTGGGCCTTGGTTCCTACAGACGGCCTGAGAAAGTGTTGAAATCGTATAGAAAGGCACAATCAATTGCAATGGCATTCAAAATGTGTTGTTTTTCAATAGAACGATTGCCAACCCCTTCATTAATCTACTTCTAATACATGTTGTCAACCAGAGGCAAGAAAAGGAATATTCATCTTCTGAGTATGGGAAAAGCTCTGGGAAAATGTTCTCAAACCGATAAGAGCAAACATTGGATCTTTTTACAAAAGGATATTGAGTTAAATTCATTCATATTGAAGCTTAAGATTCATTGGGACTGTATCAAGTCAGATTGGATAAGCCTGCCTTAACACTTCATATGCAGTTTACGCAAGCAGAATGGACCACAACCACCACTATCCAGATCTACTGTCTCCATCCTCTATGAGAAAAGGCTTTCTTAAAACTGTCTCATAAAAGCCAAGGGCATCTTTAAGAATTGACACACTCTCTATGTCTAAAACACATATTTTATATAACAAAAAGAGTGACTGGGGGGGCGGGGGGCAGACGGCAGTGAAGAAATACCATCAGAAATACCATCAGTAACAACGGCGGCTGTTCACACAAAGTAACTGCCTGAGACTGAGAGAATACTAAAGACTCACAACTACAAGGTAAACACGCTCACTGAGCGTGGCAGGAGTGGCAAGGCAGATGGGGGGATGGAGAGGGAGGAAGAGCAGCAGGCTCAATAGACTTGGAGTGAGGAGGAGCGGCAGGCTCAATAGATCTGGAGTGAGGAGGAGCGGCAGGCTCAATAGAGTTGGAGTGAGGAGGAGGGGCAGGCTCAATAGAGTTGGAGTGAGGAGGAGCGGCAGGCTCAATAGAGTTGGAGTGAGGAGGAGCGGCAGGCTCAATAGAGTTGGAGTGAGGAGGAGCGGCAGGCTCAATAGAGTTGAAACGAGGAGGAGTGGCAGGCTCAATAGAGTTGGTGTGGAAGAGCGGCAGGCTCAACAGAGTTGGAGTGAGGAGGAGCGGCGGACTCAATAGAGTTGGAGTGAGGAGGAGCGGCAGGCTTAAAAGCGTTGGTGAGGAGGAGCGGCAGGCTCAATAGAGTTGGAGTGAGGAGGAGCGGCAGGTTCAAAAGAGTTGGAGCGAGGAGGAGCGGCAGGCTCAATAGAGTTGGTGGGAAGGAGCAGCAGGCACAATAGAGTTGGAGTAAGGAGGAGCGGCAGGCTAAATAGAGTTGGAGTGAGGAGGAGCGGCAGGCTCGATAGAGTTGGAGTGAGGAGGAGCGGAAGGCTCAATAAAGTTGGAGTGAAGAGGAGCGGCAGGCTCAATAGAGTTGGAGCGAGGAGGAGCGGCAGGCTCAATAGAGTTGGTGAGGAGGAGCGGCAGGCTCAATAGAGTTGGAGTGAGGAGGAGCAGCAGGCTCAATAGAGTTGGAGAGAGGAGAAGCGGCGGGCTCAATAGAGTTGGTGAGGAGGAGCGGCAGGCTCAATAGAGTTGGAATGAGGTGGAGTGGCAGGCTCAATAGAGTTGGTGAGGAGGAGCAGCAGGCTCAATATAGTTGGAGTGAGGAGGAGCGGCAGGCTAAATAGAGTTGGAGTGAGGAGGAGCGGCAGGCTCAATAGAGTTGGAGTGAGGAGGAGTGGCAGGCTCAATAGAGTTGGTGAGGAGGAGTGGCAGGCTCAATAAAGTTGGAGTGAGGAGGAGCGGCAGGCTCAATAGAGTTGGAGTAAGGAGGAGCAGCAGGCTCAATAGAGTTGGAGAGAGGAGGAGCGGCGGGCTCAATAGAGTTGGTGAGGAGGAGCGGCAGGCTCAATAGAGTTGGAATGAGGTGGAGCGGCAGGCTCAATAGAGTTGGTGAGGAGGAGCAGCAGGCTCAATAGAGTTGGAGTGAGGAGGAGCGGCAGGCTAAATAGAGTTGGAGTGAGGAGGAACGGCAGGCTCAATAGAGTTGGAGTGAGGAGGAGTGGCAGGCTCAATAGAGTTGGTGAGGAGGAGTGGCAGGCTCAATAAATTTGGAGTGAGGAAGAGTGGCAGGCTCAATAGAGTTGGAGTGAGGAGGAGTGGCAGGCTCAATAGAGTTGGTGAGGAGGAGTGGCAGGCTCAATAAAGTTGACGTGAGGAAGAATGGCAGGCTCAATAAAGTTGGAGTGAGGAGGAGTGGCAGGCTCAATAGAGTTGAAGCGAGGAGGAGTGGCAGGCTCAACAGCGATGGAGTGAGGAGGAGCGGCAGGCTCAATAGAGTTGGAGAGAGGAGGAGCGGCGGGCTCAATAGAGTTGGTGAGGAGGAGCGGCAGGCTCAATAGAGTTGGAATGAGGTGGAGTGGCAGGCTCAATAGAGTTGGTGAGGAGGAGCAGCAGGCTCAATAGAGTTGGAGTGAGGAGGAGCGGCAGGCTAAATAGAGTTGGAGTGAGGAGGAGCGGCAGGCTCAATAAAGTTGGAGTGAGGAGGAGTGGCAGGCTCAATAGAGTTGGTGAGGAGGAGTGGCAGGCTCAATAGATCTGGAGTGAGGAGGACTGGCAGGCTCAATAGATTTGGAGTGAGGAGGAGCGGCAGGCTCAATAGAGTTGGTGAAGAGGAGCGGCAGGCTCAATAGAGTTGGAGTGAGGAGGAGCGGCAGCTCAACAGCTTTGAGTGAAGAGGAGCGGCAGGCTCAATAGAGTTGGAGTGAGGAGGAGCGGCAGGCTCAATAGTGTTGAAGCGAGTAGGAGAGGCATTCTCAATAGAGTTGGAGCGGCAGGCTCAATAGAGTTGGAGTGAGGAGGAGCGGCAGGCTCAATGGAGTTGGTGAGGAGGAGTTGCAGGCTCAATAGAGTTGGAGTGAGGAGGAGCGGCAGGCTCAATAGAGTTGGAGTGAGGAGGAGTGGCAGGCTCAATAGAGTTGGTGAGGAGGAGTGGCAGGCTCAATAAAGTTGATGTGAGGAAGAATGGCAGGCTCAATAAAGTTGGAGTGAGGAGGAGTGGCAGACTCAATAGAGTTGGAGCGAGGAGGAGCGGCAGGCTCAATAGAGGTGGAGTGAGGAGGAGCGGCAGGCTTACTCAATTTGGTGAGTAGGAGCGGCAGGCTCAATAGAGTTGAACCGAGGAGGAGTGGCAGGCTCAATAGAGTTGGTGTGGAAGAGCGGCAGGCTCAACAGCATTGGAGTGAGGAGGAGAGGCATTATCAATAGAGTTGGAGTGAGGAGGAACGGCGGACTCAATAGAGTTGGAGTGAGGAGGAGCGGTAAGCTCAATAGAGTTGGAGTGAGGAGCAGCGGCAGGCTCAATAGAGTTGGTGAGGAAGAGCGTCAGGCTCAATAGAGTTGGTGAGGAGGATTGGCAGGCTCGATAGAGTTGGAGCGAAGTGGAGTGGCAGGCTCAATAGAGTTCGAGTGAGGAGGAGCGGCAGGCTCAATACAGTTGGAGTGAGGAGGAGAGGCAGGCTCAATAGAGTTGGAGTGAGGAGGAGCGGCAGGCTCAATAGAGTTGGAGTGAGGAGGAGCGGCAGGCTCAATAGAGTTGGAGCGAGGAGGAGCGGCAGGCTTAAAAGCATTGGAGGAGGAGGAGGCTCAATAGAGCAGGCTCAGTAGATTTGAAGCGAGGAGGAGTAGCATGCTCAATAGAGTTGAAGTGAGTAGGAGTTGGTGAAGCAGGCTCAATGGATTGAGAGGTTGGTGAGGAGGAGTGGCAGGCTCAATAGAGTTGAAGCGAGGAGGAGTGGCAGGCTCAATAGAGTTGGAGTGAGGAGGAGCGGCAGGCTCATTAGAATTGGATTGTTGAGGAGTGGCAGGCTAAAGAGAGTTAATGAGGAGGAGCGGCAGGCTCACTCGAGTTGGTGAGTAGGAGCGGCAGGCTCAATAGAGTTGAAACGAGGAGGAGTGGCAGGCTCAATAGAGTTGGTGTGGAAGAGCGGCAGGCTCAACAGCGTTGGAGTGAGGAGGAGAGGCATTATCAATAGAGTTGGAGTGAGGAGGAGCGGCAAGCTCATTTGAGTTGGAGTGAGGAGCAGCAGCAGACTCAATAGAGTTGGTGAGGAAGAGCGGCAGGCTCGATAGAGTTGGAGCGAGGTGGAGTGGCAGGCTCAATAGAGTTGGAGCGAGGTGGAGTGGCAGGCTCAATAGAGTTGGAGTGAGGAGGAGTGGCAGGCTCAATAGAATTGGAGTGAGGAGGAGCGGCAGGCTCAATAGAGTTGGAGTGAGGAGGAGTGAGGAGGAGTGGCAGGCTCAATAGAGTTGGTGAGGAGGAGCGGCAGGCTCAACAGCGATGGAGTGAGGAGGAGTGGCAGGCTCAATAGAGTTGGAGCGAGGAGGAGCGGCAGGCTCAATAGAGTTGGAGCGAGGAGGAGCGGCAGGCTTAAAAGCGTTGGAGTGAGGAGGAGTAGCAGGCTCAGTAGATTTGAAGCGAGGAGGAGTGGCATGCTCAATAGAGTTGAAGTGAGTAGGAGTGGCAGGTTCAATAGAGTTGGTGAGGAGGAGTGGCAGGCTCAAGAGAGTTAATGAGGAGGAGCGGCAGGCTCACTCGAGTTGGTGAGTAGGAGCGGCAGGCTCAATAGAGTTGGAGTGAAGAGGAGCGGCAGGCTCAATAGAGTTGGAGTGAGGAGGAGCGGCAGGCTCAATAGAGTTGGAGCGAGGAGGAGCGGCAGGCTTAAAAGCATTGGAGTGAGGAGGAGTAGCAGGCTCAGTAGAGTTGAAGCGAGGAGGAGTGGCATGCTCAATAGAGTTGAAGTGAGTAGGAGTGGCAGGCTCAATAGAGTTGGTGAGGAGGAGTGGCAGGCTCAATAGAGTTGAAGCGAGGAGGAGTGGCAGGCTCAATAGAGTTGGATTGTTGAGGAGCGGCAGGCTCATTAGAATATTGTTAATGAGGAGGAGCGGCAAGCTCACTCAAGTTGGTGAGTAGGAGCGGCAGGCTCAATAGAGTTGAAACGATGAGGAGAAGTGGCAGGCTCAATAGAGTTGGTGTGGAAGAGCGGCAGGCTCAACAGCGTTGGAGTGAGGAGGAGAGGCATTATCAATAGAGTTGGAGTGAGGAGGAGCGGCGGACTCAATAGAGTTGGAGTGAGGAGGAGCGGCAGGCTCAAAAGCGTTGGAGTGAGGAGGAGTAGCAGGCTCAGTAGAGTTGAGTGAGGAGGAGTGGCATGCTCAATAGAGTTGAAGTGAGTAGGAGTGCAGGCTCAATAGAGTTGGTGAGGAGGAGTGGCAGGCTCAATAGAGTTGAAGCGAGGTGGAGTGGCAGGCTCAATAGAGTTGGAGTGAGGTGGAGAGGCAGGCTCAATAGAGTTGAAGTGAGGAGGAGTGGCAGGCTCAATAGAGTTGGTGAGGAGGAGCGGCAGGCTCAACAGCGATGGAGTGAGGAGGAGAGGCAGGCTCAATAGAGTTGGTTGGAGCGATGGAGTGGAGGAGAGTTGGAGCAGGCTTAAAAGCGTTGGAGTGAGGAGGAGTAGCAGGCTCAGTAGAGTTGAAGCGAGGAGGAGTGGCATGCTCAATAGAGTTGAAGTGAGTAGGAGTGGCAGGCTCAAGAGAGTTAATGAGGAGGAGCAATAGAGTTGAGCGAGGAGGAGCGGCAGGCTCAATAGAGTTGAAGCGAGGAGGAGCTGCAGGCTCAATAGAGTTGGAGCGAGGAGGAGCGGCAGGCTTAAAAGCATTGGAGTGAGGAGGAGTAGCAGGCTCAGTAGAGTTGAAGCGAGGAGGAGTGGCATGCTCAATAGAGTTGAAGTGAGTAGGAGTGGCAGGCTCAATAGAGTTGGTGAGGAGGAGTGGCAGGCTCAATAGAGTTGAAGCGAGGAGGAGTGGCAGGCTCAATAGAATTGGATTGTTGAGGAGCGGCAGGCTCAATATTGTTAATGAGGAGGAGCGGCAAGCTCACTCAAGTTGGTGAGTAGGAGCGGCAGGCTCAATAGAGTTGAAACGATGAGGAGTGGCAGGCTCAATAGAGTTGGTGTGGAAGAACGGCAGGCTCAACAGCGTTGGAGTGAGGAGGAGAGGCATTATCAATATAGTTGGAGTGAGGAGGAGCGGCGGACTCAATAGAGTTGGAGTGAGGAGGAGCGGCAGGCTTAAAAGCGTTGGAGTGAGGAGGAGTAGCAGGCTCAGTAGAGTTGAAGCGAGGAGGAGTGGCATGCTCAATAGAGTTGAAGTGAGTAGGAGTGGCAGGCTCAATAGAGTTGGTGAGGAGGAGTGGCAGGCTCAATAGAGTTGAAGCGAGGAGGAGTGGCAGGCTCAATAGAGTTGGAGTGAGGAGGAGAGGCAGGCTCAATAGAGTTGAAGTGAGGAGGAGTGGCAGGCTCAATAGAGTTGGTGAGGAGGAGCGGCAGGCTCAACAGCGATGGAGTGAGGAGGAGAGGCAGGCTCAATAGAGTTGGAGCGAGGAGGAGCGGCAGGCTTAAAAGCGTTGGAGTGAGGAGGAGTAGCAGGCTCAGTAGAGTTGAAGCGAGGAGGAGTGGCATGCTCAATAGAGTTGAAGTGAGTAGGAGTGGCAGGCTCAATAGAGTTGAAGCGAGGAGGAGCGGCAGGCTCAATAGAGTTGGAGTGAGGAGGAGCGGCAGGCTCATTAGAATTGGATTGTTGAGGAGCGGCAGGCTCAATAGAGTTAATGAGGAGGAGCGGCAGGCTCACTCGAGTTGGTGAGTATGAGCAGCAGGCTCAATAGAGTTGGTGAGGAGGAGTGACAGGCTAAATAGAGTTGGTGAGGAGGAGGGCAGGCTCAATAAAGTTGGAGTGAGGAGGAGTGGTAGGCTCAATACAGTTGGTGAGGAGGAGTGGCAGGCTCAATAGATTTGGAGTGAGGAGGTGTGGCAGGCTCAATAGATTTGGAGTGAGGAGGAGCGGCAGGCTCAATAGAGTTGGTGAAGAGGAGAGGCAGGCTTAATAAAGTTGGAGTGAGGAGGAGCGGTAGGCTCAATAGAGTTTTTGAGGAGGAGAGGCAGGCTCAATAGAGTTGGAGCGAGGAGGAGCATCAGGCTCAATAGAGTTGTTGAGGAGTGGCAGGCTCAATAGAGTTGGAGTGAGGAGGAGCGGCAGGTTCAACAGTGTTGGAGTGAGGAGGAGTGGCAGGCTCAATCGAGTTGGTGAAGAGGAGCGGCATGCTCAATCGAGTTGGAGTGAGGAGGAGCGGCAGGCTCAATAGAGTTGGAGTGAGGAGGAGTGACAGGCTAAATAGAGTTGGTGAGGAGGAGGGCAGGCTCAATAAAGTTGGAGTGAGGAGGAGTGGTAGGCTCAATAGAGTTGGTGAGGAGGAGTGGCAGGCTCAATAGATTTGGAGTGAGGAGGAGTGGCAGGCTCAATAGATTTGGAGTGAGGAAGAGCGGCAGGCTCAATAGAGTTGGTGAAGAGGAGCGGCAGGCTCAACAGAGTTGGATTGAGGAGGAGCGGCAGGCTCAATAGAGTTGAAGCGAGGAGGAGAGGCTTTCTCAATAGAGTTGGAGCGGCAGGCTCAATAGAGTTGGAGCGAGGAGGAGCGGCAGGCTCAATAGAGTTGGAGCGAGGAGGAGCGGCAGGCTCAATACAGTTGGTGAAGAGGAGAGGCAGGCTCAATAAAGTTGGAGTGAGGAGGAGTGGCATTCTCAATAGAGTTGGAGTGAGGAGGAGCGGCAGGATCAATACAGTTGGTGAAGAGGAGAGGCAGGCTCAATAAAGTTGGAGTGAGGAGGAGTGGCATTCTCAATAGAGTTGGAGTGAGGAGGAGCGGCAGGCTCAATAGAGTTGGAGTTATGACTGTATTTCATCTTTTTGCATCACGTGCTTGCTACTTTTTTAAACACAAACCCTTTATAATATATAATATATGCCATTTAGCAGACGCTTTTATCCAAAGCGACTTACAGTCATGTGTGCATACATTCTATGTATGGGTGGTCCCGGGAATCGAACCCACTACCCTGGCGTTACAAGCGCCATGCTCTACCAACTGAGCTACAGAAAGCACATGTTGTTGGAGGAGTCCATCTTAACAAATAAACCAAAGAAAGGAGAATGAGAACAAGATATGCCCACTGACATAATTTCCACTCCAAGAAATAGAACCTCAGATGAGTTATAAAAATAAACTCTCATCCTCCTATAGGTAGGTCTGAGCTCGATGCTCAGTGAGAGTATGGGCTTCCGCAGAACAGAAACAGAAACGTAATTCTCTGCGCTCCTATTTTGATGCATGTTTTTTGATCCCATGAATATTTAATAGAATGGGCCCAAACCGACGCCATATAACACTCCTTCATAACTGATGCTCTCCACCCGTGAGCCATGAACATTAGGAGGTGATGATTGAGTGCATTCAAATGAACTCATTCAAACAGCATATTGATTACTTGATGGAAGAAAAGAGAAGAGAGGTCCCCCCTCACGCACACACACACACACACACACACACACACACACACACACACACACACACACACACACACACACACACACACACACACACACACACACACACACACACACACACACACACACACACACACACACACACACACACACACACACACACACACACACACACACACACACACACACACGCACACACAATATGTACCAGTGGAATCAAAATCAGTATTGTTTCCACATAGAGGGAGAGGCCAGGGGACGGCTGGGCCTTGGTTAGTGTGGGTTTTTCCCCTCCTCCCTATCTATCTTCTTAAATGATGTGTACATTCAGTCTTACAGGGAAGTTAATTAGGTCCAAAGATTGCTTCAGGTATTGTTCAAGTAATTCAAAATGTCAGAATCCGCAGGATGACCTGCTGCACTACACAGGGCAATATTGGGTGAGTAGCTAATTATTTTACAGTGGCTGTCCGGGTCTGTGGAGTTTTGCTGCCAGTCGAAAGAAAGCGAAAAGGAATAATAATTGGAAAAATTAATGAGGTGAGATTTGCTAGACACAAAGGGACTGTTACAGCATGTTATACATGATACAAAGACAACACTATTTGCAATAGGACCTAGGCTACTCCTTCAACGATGACTGCAGTACTACTGTACAACTACTACACTGTTAAAGTACCACGTCCAGAACAACAACAGTGACTAGTACACCGCAAACTGCTACTGAAATAAGGGCTATTTAGTTATTAGATATGACATTGACACTTTCCAAACTTCCCTTGGTGTCAAGGACAATCTGTGTCAGTCTGGTGGGCCATATGGTCCAATCAATCAAATTAAATCTAAGACTCCCCGCTGGGCGGCAGGTAGCCTAGTGGTTAAGAGCATTGGGCCAGTCACCGAAAGGTCACTGGTTCAAATCCCTGAGCCGACCAGGTGAAACATGAACAATGCACTTAACCCTAATTGCTCCTCTAAGTTTCTCTGGATAAGAGTGTCTGCTAAATGACTGTAATGTAAAGACGAGTCTAGTAAGCAGCAGGCCATTCATTATCAGAGCTAACTACTGAGTTAAGGTGTAGGAAGTAAGCACTGTGAGGTTCTATGAGAAGCTGTATACCATCATTAGAGACTTTTCAGGATGCATTAGTTCTCCTGTCAACATTTCATATCAGACAATCCCCTCCATCTTTCCTAGACCAATCTCAGAGGACTGCTAGTCGTCTTTATGAATAAAGAAATCAGACAAATATGAATAAATGAGTGGAAAACTCTTCCAGTCATTAGCGATACCTTTAGTTTCTTATGCCATATTTAATTCAAACCAGAGTCCAGGGACTCCCACCTTTCTTACAACATATTTAAAACAAAAGGCATCCATTTCTTGAATACCGAATGAGGCGTCTTTCGGATCATTTTGAAGTGTTAAGCTATAACTAAAACTCGAAAAGGAAGCTCATCCACAGAGACCAAGGTCAAAAGTAAAAATCATTATATCACAATATCGCTGGTTCTGGTTCTTGCCATAATGAACTTGAATATATGAATGATTTAACGCTTCTGCCTGCTTATTAAATTATACATCCTTTATCTGTATATTGAGCAATGATGTTGGACGTGACCTAGAAGGCGAGACCTTATGGCATAACCGGAGCACCCCAGAGCATGAATGATTATTATCAGCCTTTGATTGAAGGACGTTCTGTTTCTGCTTCAGTCTGAGTGGGGCTACTAAAGAAAGACGTGAATATGTGCCTGACTAAGCTGTAATTGTGTTCTCACGCTGGACATGTGAAGAACGTTTTTAACTGCTGGATGAAATCAAAATGAACTGTGTGTTGCTTACATTCCAGTCTAGTGTCTGTCAGAGAGGGCCAGTGGCTAGAGCAATAGTGGTTGTAATGTTTTAGCCTACATGAGGGGCCACTGACAATTATTACACATGTACAAGGTGGAGTGGAACGTGGGTTCTTGGTAGCCTAATAGCCGAGGTGAATTAAATATCTGAATACATACCCAGCTAGCACAGTTGGTTCCTTGGAAGTTGTATGAACGTATGTTTATTGGTGACCCATTGGATCTGGCAATGAAGCTATACGTTTCCTGACCAGTAAAATCTAAAGTTTTTTTTAAATGTTCTGAGAATAGAAGTGAAAATTTCTCCTGTTCTGGGAATGTTCACTTTTAGGTTGCAGGGAGGTTCTGAGAACGTTTTACTATTGTTCTCTGAATGTTTTCCTGGGAGGTTTAATTAATATTCTGAGAACAGAAATTATAGGTTATTTGGAGTTTTTTAAAAATCCTTAAACTCCAAGCACAGATAAGACAAGGAAAAGTATTTACTTCAGCATTAATCATGGAAACACGTCTTTTTATTATGGCATGGCATCAGTGAGAGTTGAACCAATGATCTTCTGTTCTGTTCTCTATCCATTGAATTAGTCCACTGTGTCACCAGAATGGAGAAAATATGGCATGTTTTTTAACTCATACAAAGCTGTTCGTTTTAGTCTATTCTATAATGACACAGGGTGAGACCCAGATGCAGACACAGGAGGCTGATGGT
The DNA here is from genome assembly GCF_023373465.1 of Oncorhynchus keta. Taxonomy (NCBI): domain Eukaryota; kingdom Metazoa; phylum Chordata; class Actinopteri; order Salmoniformes; family Salmonidae; genus Oncorhynchus; species Oncorhynchus keta. The sequence continues at coordinate 51,941,101 of NC_068449.1, read as the reverse complement.
TCAAGTATCTGATATTTATTCAAAAGCAAGGGGCAGGTCGAGGACAGGCAGCAGTTCATTAAACAGGTCAGAGTCTAAAGGTTATAGGGCGGCAGGCAGGCTCGAGGTCAGGGCAGGCTGAATGGTCAAGCAGGCAGGCACAGTGTCAGGGTAGGCAAAAGGTCAGAACCGGGAGGACTAGAAAAACAGAGACTATGAAACCGCAGGAGCACGGAAAACCACGCTGGTTGACATGACAAGACAGGTGAAACAGATCAGGGTGTGACATATTCAAACAGACCCCATTTTAAAGGAAACAAGCACTCATTAAGATCAGGTGTGGCCAATTAGTGGGCACGGCCAACACACCTGAACACCCTTAACAAGATAGAGGATGGAGAGAGTTTTGTTGATGCTGAGAACGGAATGTGTGCTTTTTATATAACATTCTTAGAATGTTCTTTGAGAGTTACTAATGTTGTCTTGTGATTTTTATGAAAAGTTTTCCAAACGTTCTGAGAACATAGCTTTAAATAGACCCATCAGGAAACCTGCAAAAAGCGTTATGCTGAAGCACTGAAATTCCCACAGAAGAACGTTGTTTCTTAACATTCTCTGAACAATTTGAGAACATTACTTTAAATAGAATCATGGGGAAACCTGCAGGAACATTATGCTGAGGTACTGAAATTCCCACCTAAGAAACAAATGGTTCTCAGAGCATTATGTGCTAGCTGGGTATCCTGTACCATTCTCAGAACATTGTGGGAAGGTTGGATGCAAAATAACCACAGGACAACCATGCTCTCACCAAGATCTAAGAAACATATGGTTCTCAGAGCATTATATGCTAGCTGGCAATAGCTTAGATTCATATGTTCTAAACTTTAAAACTAGAGCAGATTTTCTTTCTATCTCCATAATTGTCCTGTATTTATCCCCCATTGCATTCCATTTGAGTGCTTTCACAGGAGTATGGCATCAGTATGACAAACAAAGGCTGTATGTACCAAGTGTCTCAGAGTAGGATTGCTGATCGAAGATCAGTTTAGCCTTTTAAATCATAATAAATAAGATCACATAGACAGGGGGAACCTGATCTAAGATCTGCACGCCTACTCTGATGCATTTGATACATATGACCCCTGACGAGGGTTAACTTTCCTATTGTCTTGTCCGTCACACCAGAAAGAGTACATGATTCATACAGGCTCACAGAAACACTCCTCCATCACTTTTGATCCAGGAAAAAAAAGTCAAAGATTATTTTTATATCCAAAGGAGAACATTAACATTAGACATTCCAGAATCACAAAGTCCTCCATTAACCCCTCATTTAAAAATATCTCATATCTATCTTCAAAAATCACAACATGTCTCAGTTAGAGTAATCTCAGTGTCGTTTGGGCTTTTGTCCCCAGCACAACACGCCTGATCAGTGGAGTCAGAAAGACGTGTCACATCCAGTCTAGTTATGTGGCATGAAAGAGACCCTTCCAGAGATGAAGGACAAATAACTGTCAAGTTGATAATGGTTCAGCATAAACATAGCAGCTGAATTAGCAAAGTAGGTGAGAGAGGGTAAGGCCTCGATGGGCCTCTATCGAATTCATAATTAGCGAATGTGAAATATATTCAATTTATCATCATATATTGTCAACTAGAAAGAAACAATCTGTGTGTGTGCGTGCGTGCGTGCGTGTGTGTGTGTGTGTGTGTGTGTGTGTGTGTGTGTGTGTGTGTGTGTGTGTGTGTGTGTGTGTGTGTGTGTGTGTGTGTGTGTGTGTGTGTGTGTGTGTGCGTGTGTGTGTGCGTGCGTGTGTGTGAGTCTATTAACAAAGAGTCTGATATAAGATAGGAGGAGTCTCCCAGTGGCCCCTGCAGCAGGTCTCTAAGAGAACATTATACATACAAAAGGAAAGACATTTTCTATTAGAGATGAAGACCAAAAAGGTGTCACTCAGAGAGACACACAATAACATGTCAGTTTGTTAATATGAGCATCTCCATCAAATCCCTCAATCATGTCCGAGACGCCAAACAACACCGAAATGACAAGCTGATGATCTGGAAACAGAAATATACTGATTATTTTTTTGTCTCCACATTTCAATCACTCTCTGATTCACTCTCTCTCTCTAGGGACTGAGGTTCTCTCTCTCTCTCTCTCTCTCTCTCTCTCTCTCTCTCTCTCTCTCTCTCTCTCTCTCTCTCTCTCTCTCTCTCTCTCTCTCTCTCTCTCCTCACAGATTTTCACCATGAATTACAATTAACCCGGCAGTCTAGTCAAGCTTCGCTGGGGAGAGGGTATTTAATATGTTCCTAATACATCAGTTTTATAATTTCATTCACATCCGACCATAATTAGTGTACATAAATTGAGATCACAGATCGGAGTGGTTTTGCATTTGGTTGCATTTCCTTACTGTTTCATGGTGGTGAAGCAAATGAACTGGTGAGAAGTGGAACACATCAGACAGGAATAGTTTATAATGTCATTGGTGAGTGTGTGGTAGAGACTTGTAGTTGACAGCTGTGTTACTTTGTCAGGGACAGCATTGAATAGGAGGCAAGGGAAAAAGGCCTTCCAAGCTGAGTGACACTGTTTTTTCTCTTTAGCTTATATTGCAGGTTGGGTAACTGATTAACTGATTAAACACTCCACCCCATTGAAAACCCTTTTTTGGTTTCAGGTAGAACACTTTTGGGTTCCATGTAGAATCCTTTCCACAGAGGGCTCTACATCGAACCCAAAAGGGTTCTACTTGGAACCAAAAAGGGTTGTACCTAGAACCAAAAAGGGTTCTCCTATGGGGATAGCCGAAAAACCCTTTTGGATCCCTTTTTTCTAAGAGTGCATAATGAGTAATGCTGGATATGTTGACATTGTTGTTAGTGGCCTATTAATATGTTCCATTAGGCTAAATCATTTAGAAGCCAGGTCATATGTGACTAATTTCGCACTGAAACACACCTGGCTAAAGACTCAACAACATTTGACAATAACAAGCTAATTTCGATTTCAGGTCTATTAATTGATATACCTCCTTTAAGTTTTACAATTTATTTGGTATGATATTTATTTATTAAACCTTTGGTTTAATATTGACAATATATGGGAGACATTTGTTAGTAAATACCGTAGCCTAGTCAGACTGGTAGTGAGTTGTTGAATTATTAGTTTGTTTGCATAAACCCCAGAAGTGGAAATATGTCCGCAAAACGAAAAAGATTTGTAGTTGGTCATTTCAATTGTGGAAAAAATAACAATGTTGTGTGGGTAAATTGATACCGAGTTGTTCATGAAAAAGTTATGAACATATAAATTGATGACAGTCCTATTCACGTGTTGAACTGTAGCTCACACGCTGAACTGTGAACTGTAGCTCACACGCTGAACTGTGAACTGTAGCTCACATGCTGAACTGTGAACTGTAGCTCACACGCTGAACTGTGAACTGTAGCTCACACGCTGAACTGTGAACTGTAGCTCACATGCTGAACTGTGAACTGTAGCTCACACGCTGAACTGTGAACTGTAGCTCACATGCTGAACTGTAGCTCACATGCTGAACTGTGAACTGTAGCTCACACGCTGAACTGTGAACTGTAGCTCACATGCTGAACTGTGAACTGTAGCTCACATGCTGAACTGTGAACTGTAGCTCACACGCTGAACTGTGAACTGTAGCTCACACGCTGAACTGTGAACTGTAGCTCACGCTGAACTGTGAACTGTAGCTCACATGCTGAACTGTGAACTGTAGCTCACACGCTGAACTGTGAACTGTAGCTCACATGCTGAACTGTAGCTCACATGCTGAACTGTGAACTGTAGCTCACACGCTGAACTGTGAACTGTTGCTCACATGCTGAACTGTAGCTCACATGCTGAACTGTGAACTGTAGCTCATATGCTGAACTGTAGCTCACACGCTGAACTGTGAACTGTTCCTCACACGCTGAACTGTAGCTCACATGCTGAACTGTAAACTGTAGTTCACATGCTGAACTGTGAACTGTAGCTCACATGCTGAACTGTGAACTGTAGCTCACATGCTGAACTGTAGCTCACATGCTGAACTGTGAACTGTAGCTCACACGCTGAACTGTGAACTGTAGCTCATACGCTGAACTGTGAACTGTTCCTCACACGCTGAATTTGGGAACTGTTGCTCACACGCTGAACTGTAGCTCACATGCTGAACTGTGAACTGTAGCTCACACGCTGAACTGTGAACTGTAGCTCACACGCTGAACTGTGAACTGTTGCTCACACGCTGAACTGTAGCTCACATACTGAACTGTGAACTGTAGCTCACATGCTGAACTATGAACTGTAGCTCACACGCTGAACGGCGCCGACAGAGATGGCCGCCTCGCTTTGCGTTCCTAGGAAACTTTGCAGTTTTTTGTTTTTTTACGTGTTATTTCTTACATTAGTACCCCAGGTCATCTTAGGTTTCATTACATACAGTCGAGAAGAACTACTGAATATAAGATCAGCGTCAACTCACCATCAGTACGATCAAGAATATGTTTTCCGCGACGCGGATCCTGTGTTCTGCCTTACAAACAGGACAGCGGAATGGATCCCATGCAGCGACCCCCCAAAAAAACGACTTCGTAAAAGAGGGAAACGTAGCGGTCTTCTGGTCAGACTCAGGACACGGGCACATCGCGCACCACTCCCTAGCATTCTTCTTGCCAATGTCCAGTCTCTTGACAACAAGGTTGATGAAATCCGAGCAAGGGTAGCATTCCAGAGGGACATCAGAGACTGTAACGTCCTCTGCTTCACGGAAACATGGCTCACTGGGAAGACGCTATCCGGGGCGGTGCAGCCAACGGGCTTCTCCACGCATCGCGCCGACAGAAACAAACATCTTTCTGGTAAGAAGAGTGGCGGGGGCGTATGCCTCATGACTAACGAGACATGGTCTGATGAAAGAAACATACAGGAACTCAAATCCTTCTGTTCACCTGATTTAGAATTCCTCACAATCAAATGTAGACCGCATTATCTACCAAGAGAATTCTCTTCGATTATAATCACAGCCGTATATATCCCCCCCCCAAGCAGACACATCGATGGCTCTGAACGAACTTTATTTAACTCTTTGCAAACTGGAAACCATTTATCCGGAGGCTGCATTCATTGTAGCTGGGGATTTTAACAAAGCTAATCTGAAAACAAGACTCCCTAAATTTTATCAGCATATCGATTGCGCAACCAGGGGTGGTAAAACCTTGGATCACTGTTACTCTAACTTCCGCGACGCATATAAGGCCCTGCCCCGCCCCCCTTTCGACTCCATTTTGTTGATCCCTGCCTACAGACAGAAACTTAAACAAGAGGCTCCCACGCTGAGGTCTGTCCAACGCTGGTCCGACCAAGCTGACTCCACACTCCAAGACTGCTTCCATCACGTGGACTGGGACATGTTTCGTATTGCGTCAGATAAAAATATTGACGAATACGCTGATTCGGTGTGCGAGTTCATTAGAACGTGCGTTGAAGATGTCGTTCCCATAGCAACGATAAAAACATTCCCTAACCAGAAACCGTGGATTGATGGCAGCATTCGCGTGAAACTGAAAGCGCGAACCACTGCTTTTAATCAGGGCAAGGTGTCTGGTAACATGACCGAATATAAACAATGCAGCTATTCCCTCCGCAAGGCTATTAAACAAGCTAAGCGTCAGTACAGAGACAAAGTAGAATCTCAATTCAACGGCTCAGACACAAGAGGCATGTGGCAGGGTCTACAGTCAATCACGGACTACAAGAAGAAACCCAGCCCAGTCACGGACCAGGATGTTTTGCTCCTGTTCCCAAGAAAGCTAAGGTAACTGAGCTAAACGACTACCGCCCGTAGCACTCACTTCCGTCATCATGAAGTGCTTTGAGAGACTAGTCAAGGACCATATCACCTCCACCCTACCTGACACCCTAGACCCACTCCAATTTGCTTACCGCCCAAATAGGTCCACAGACGACGCAATCTCAACCACACTGCACACTGCCCTAACCCACCTGGACAAGAGGAATACCTATGTGAGAATGCTGTTCATCGACTACAGCTCGGCATTCAACACCATAGTACCCTCCAAGCTCGTCATCAAGCTCGAGACCCTGGGTCTCGACCCCGCCCTGTGCAACTGGGTACTGGACTTCCTGACGGGCCGCCCCCAGGTGGTGAGGGTAGGCAACAACATCTCCACCCCGCTGATCCTCAACACTGGGGTCCCACAAGGGTGCGTTCTGAGCCCTCTCCTGTACTCCCTGTTCACCCACGACTGCGTGGCCACGCACGCCTCCAACTCAATCATCAAGTTTGCGGACGACACAACAGTGGTAGGCTTGATTACCAACAACGACGAGACGGCCTACAGGGAGGAGGTGAGGGCCCTCGGAGTGTGGTGTCAGGAAAATAACCTCACACTCAACGTCAACAAAACTAAGGAGATGATTGTGGACTTCAGGAAACAGCAGAGGGAACACCCCCCTATCCACATCGATGGAACAGTAGTGGAGAGGGTAGCAAGTTTTAAGTTCCTCGGCATACACATTACAGACAAACTGAATTGTTCCACTCACACTGACAGCGTCGTGAAGAAGGCGCAGCAGCGCCTCTTCAACCTCAGGAGGCTGAAGAAATTCGGCTTGTCACCAAAAGCACTCACAAACTTCTACAGATGCACAATCGAGAGCATCCTGGCGGGCTGTATCACCGCCTGGTACGGCAACTGCTCCGCCCTCAACCGTAAGGCTCTCCAGAGGGTAGTGAGGTCTGCACAATGCATCACCGGGGGCAAACTACCTGCCCTCCAGGACACCTACACCACCCGATGTTACAGGAAGGCCATAAAGATCATCAAGGACATCAACCACCCGAGCCACTGCCTGTTCACCCCGCTATCATCCAGAAGGCGAGGTCAGTACAGGTGCATCAAAGCTGGGACCGAGAGACTGAAAAACAGCTTCTATCTCAAGGCCATCAGACTGTTAAACAGCCACCACTAACATTGAGTGGCTGCTGCCAACACACTGTCATTGACACTGACCCAACTCCAGCCACTTTAATAATGGGAATTGATGGGAAATGATGTAAATATATCACTAGCCACTTTAAACAATGCTACCTTATATAATGTTACTTACCCTACATTATTCATCTCATATGCATACGTATATACTGTACTCTATATCATCGACTGCATCCTTATGTAATACATGTATCACTAGCCACTTTAACTATGCCACTTTGTTTCTTTCGATTTGATTTGATTTGAACTGTGAACTGTAGCTCACACGCTGAACTGTGAACTGTTGCTCATCTCAGCTATGCTGAACTGTGAATAGCTCACACGCTGAACTGTGAACTGAAGCTCACACGCTGAACTGTGAACTGTTGCTCACATAGCTCACACTGCTGAACTGTGTATGCTGCCCTGTGAACCAGCTCACTCATTCATATGAACTGTTGCTCACACGCTGAACTGTAGCTCACATGCTGAACTGTGAATGTACATATTCTTTATGAACCCACTTACTGTGAACTGTGTATAAGACAGTAGTTTTGGAACGCTGTTAGTTACTGTGAACTTAGCTCACATGCTGAACTGGAACTTATCACTGAACATTGTCATGGAACTAGAATGCACTGTGAAAGCATGCTTGTGAACGCTCACACTGAACGCATTAACATCATGCTGAACTGTGAACTGTAGCTATGTGACAAATACGGAACTTTGATTTGATTTGATTCTGATTCAGTCATTTACACATTCAACACTGATTTGATTTGAACTGTGAACTGTAGCTCACACGCTGAACTGTGAACTGTTGCTCATGCTGAACTGTGAACTGTAGCTCACATGCTGAACTGTGAACTGTAGCTCACACTGCTGAACTGCTGAACTGAAGCTCACGCTGAACTGTGAACTGAACTGTGAACTGTTAGCTCACATGCTGAACTGTGAACTGTAGCTCACATGCTGAACTGAAACTGCTGAACTGTGAACTGCTCACACGCTGAACTGTAGTTCACTGCTGAACTGAACTTGCTCATGCTGAACGCTGAACTGTAGCTCACATGCTGAACTGTGAACTGTTGCTCACACGCTGAACTGTAGCTCACATGCTGCTGAACTGTGAACTGTGAACTGTGAACTCACACGAACTGTAACTGCTGAACTGTGAACTGTAGCTCACATGCTGAACTGTGAACTGTAGCTCACACGCTGAACTGTGAACTGTAGCTCACACGCTGAACTGTGAACTGTTGCTCACACGCTGAACTGTAGCTCACATGCTGAACTGTGAACTGTAGCTCACATGCTGAACTGTGAACTGTAGCTCACATGCTGAACTGTGAACTGTAGCTCACACGCTGAACTGTGAACTGTTGCTCACACACTGAACTGTAGCTCACATGCTGAACTGTAGCTCACATGCTGAACTGTGAACTGTAGCTCAAATGCTGAACTGTGAACTGTAGCTCACACGCTGAACTGTGAACTGTTGCTCACACGCTGAACTGTAGCTCACATGCTGAACTGTGAACTGTAGCTCACACGCTGAACTGTAGCTCACATGCTGAACTGTGAACTGTAGCTCACATGCTGAACTGTTGCTCACACGCTGAACTGTAGCTCACATGCTGAACTGTGAACTGTAGATCACATGCTGAACTGTGAACTGTAGCTCACACGCTGAACTGTGAACTGTAGCTCACTTGGATTACACTGTGTCTGGAAAACCAGCCAATTCTGATACTGTCAGTCATTTACACATCTCAACACTGTTAATAGAAGATGACTATTGTTAGGGATTGGTGTGTGGATATTTTAACGAACCTTGTTGCTGCAGCTCACATGCTGAACTGTGAACTGTAGCTCACATGCTGAACTGTGAACTGTAGCTCACATGCTGAACTGTGAACTGTAGCTCACATGCTGAACTGTGAACTGTAGCTCAAATGCTGAACTGTGAACTGTTGCTCACACGCTGAACTGTTGCTCACATGCTGAACTGTGAACTGTAGCTCACACGCTGAACTGTGAACTGTAGCTCACACGCTGAACTGTGAACTGTTGCTCACACGCTGGACTGTAGCTCACATGCTGAACTGTGAACTGTAGCTCACACACTGAACTGTGAACTGTAGCTCACACGCTGAATTGTGAACTGTTGCTCACACGCTGAACTGTGAACTGTAGCTCACACGCTGAACTGTGAACTGTTGCTCACACGCTGGACTGTAGCTCACTTGCTGAACTGTGAACTGAACTGTGAACTGCTCACACGCTCACACATGCTGAACTGTGAACTGTGCTGAACTGTGAACACACGCTGAACTGTGAACTGTAGCTCACATGCTGAACTGTTGCTCACATGCTGAACTGTGAACTGTAGCTCACACGCTGAACTGTGAACTGTTGCTCACACGCTGGACTGTAGCTCACATGCTGAACTGTGAACTGTAGCTCACACACTGAACTGTGAACTGTTGCTCAAACGCTGAACTGTAGCTCACATGCTGAACTGTGAACTGTAGCTCACATGCTGAACTGTGAACTGTAGCTCACACGCTGAACTGTGAACTGTTGCTCACACGCTGGACTGTAGCTCACATGCTGAACTGTGAACTGTAGCTCACACGCTTAATTGTGAACTGTTGCTCACACGCTGAACTGTAGCTCACATGCTGAACTGTAAACTGTCGCTCACATGCTGAACTGTGAACTGTAGCTCACATGCTGAACTGTAAACTGTCGCTCACATGCTGAACTGTGAACTGTAGCTCACATGCTGAACTGTGAACTGTAGCTCAAATGCTGAACTGTGAACTGTAGCTCACATGCTGAACTGTGAACTGTAGCTCACACGCTGGACTGTGAATTGTTGCTAACACGCTGAACTGTAGCTCACATGATGAACTGTGAACTGTAGCTCACATGCTGAACTGTGAACTGTTGCTCACACGCTGAACTGTAGCTCACATGCTGAACTGTGAACTGTAGCTCACACGCTGAACTGTGAACTGTTGCTCACACGCTGAACTGTAGCTCACATGCTGAACTGTGAACTGTTGCTCACACGCTGAACTGTGAACTGTTGCTCACACGCTGAACTGTAGCTCACATGCTGAACTGTGAACTGTAGCTCACACGCTGAACTGTGAACTGTAGCTCACACGCTGAACTGTGAACTGTAGCTCACTCGGATTACGCTGTGTCTGGAAAACCAGCCAATTCTGATACTGTCAGTCATTTACACATCTCAACACTGTTAATAGAAGATGACTATTGTTAGGGATTGGTGTGTGGATATTGTAACGAAGCTTCTTGCTACAGCTCACACGCTGAACTGTGAACTGTAGCTCACATGCTGAACTGTGAACTGCAGCTCACACGCTGAACTGTGAACTGTAGCTCACACGCTGAACTGTGAACTGTAGCTCACACGCTGAACTGTGAACTGTAGCTCACACGCTGAACTGTGAACTGTAGCTCACACGCTGAACTGTGAACTGTAGCTCACATGCTGAACTGTGAACTGTTGCTCACAGCTAAACTGTCAAACTGTCCTAACTTGCAAAGATTCCAACAACTTTAACCATAGTAGGGATGCTCTGGAATTGATACCAAAAATTGCCCCTGTTACGGAGGTAATCGAACAAATTGCGTTTTAACGTTAATAACCCTCAGTATAAAATCTTCTGTTACTCAAATAAATAAGGATTCTAGGTTGGCCTATTGAATATTAGTCATAGCCTACTCAATGAATACAAAAAATAGACCATAATGTTGCACTGCTGTGGCTACCTGGAAGTAATGTTGACAGGGCTTTGATGCATTTAACCTCATCTTGTCCAGTCTGGTTCGACATGAGAGGTGTTAAAAAGGTACACTTAGTGCTTTTAATGCAAAATCATTCAACCTGGGTGAAACTCTCTCTCTCTCTCACACACACACACACACACACACACACACACACACACACACACACACACACACACACACACACACACACACACACACACACACACACACACACAGTGAACAACAGAAGGAGGAATGCCTTGTACACAGGGATGTTGAAGATGTAGAAAGCAGATTTTGTAGAGGGAGGGATGTGGCCACTTAGCATTGAATATTGCCCCCCCCCCCATGGTGTAAAACCATGGGTTTATTGAGCACTTTATTCACTATGAAACTGTCTCAATACTACTTTACTGTTTGATTGAGTGAAGACAGAAACTAAGAATCGCCTTCATTCATACTGTATATGTGTGACTCACAGCCAAAATGGAGCATATCTCATTTGTGTCCACCTACTCTATGGAGAGTTGTAGCCTAGCATCCGCCAATGTGTCTGGTACACACAGATAATGGTATGGTCCGTTCTGTCAGAGGAGAATGGTAAAGTCCGTTCTGTCAGAGGAGAATGGTACAGTTCATTCTGTCAGAGGAGAATGGTACAACACGTTTTCTCAAGGGAGAATGGTACAGTCCGTTCTGTCAGAGGATAAAGGTTCAGTCCGTTCAGTCAGAGGAGAATGTTACGATACGTTCTGTGTAGGGAAAGTAGTACAGTCCGTTCTGTCAGAGGAGAATGGTACAGTCCGTTCTCTCAGTGGAGAATGGTACGGTCCATTCTGCCAGAGGATAAAGGTTCAGTCCGTTCAGTCAGAGGAAAATGTTACGATACGTTCTGTTTAGGGAAAATAGTACAGTCCGTTCTGTCAGAGGAGAATGGTACAGTCCGTTCAGTCAGAGGAGAATGGTACAGTCTGTTCTGCCAGAAGAAAATGGTACAGTCCGGTCTGTCAGAGGAGAATGGTACAACACGTTTTCTCAAGGGAGAATGGTACAGTCTGTTCTGTCAAAGGAGAATGGTACAGTCCATTCTGTCAGAGGAGAATGGTAAAGTCCGTTCTGTCAGAGGAAAATGTTACGATACGTTCTGTTTAGGGAAAATAGTACAGTCCGTTCTGTCAGAGGAGAATGGTACAGTCCGTTCAGTCAGAGGAGAATGGTACAGTCTGTTCTGCCAGAAGAAAATGGTACAGTCCGGTCTGTCAGAGGAGAATGGTACAACACGTTTTCTCAAGGGAGAATGGTACAGTCTGTTCTGTCAAAGGAGAATGGTACAGTCCATTCTGTCAGAGGAGAATGGTAAAGTCCGTTCTGTCAGAGGAGAATGGTACAGTTCATTCTGTCAGAGGAGAATGGTACAACACGTTTTTCTCAAGGGAGAATGGTACAGTCTGTTCTGTCAGAGGAGAATGGTACAGTCCGTTCTGTCAGAGGAGAATGGTACAGTCTGTTCTGTCAGAGGAAAATGGTACAGTCCGTTCTGTCAGAGGAGAATGGTATGGTCCGTTCTGCCAGATGAAAATGGTACAGTCCGGTCTGTCAGATGAGAATGGTACAGTCTGTTCTGTCAAAGGAGAATGGTACAGTCTGTTCTGTCAGAGGAGAATGGTAAAGTCTATTCAGTCAGAGAAGAATGGTTCAGTCCGTTCAGTCAGAAGAGAATGGAACAATATGTTCTGTCAAGGGAGAATGGTACAGTCCGTTCTGTCAGAGGAGAATGGTACAGTCCGTTCAGTCAGAGGAGAATGGTACATACAGTCTATTCTGTCAGAGGAGAATGGTACAATATGTTGTGTCAAGGGAGAATGGTACAATCCGTTCAGTCAGAGGAGAATGGTACAGTCCGTTCAGTCAGAGGAAAATGGTACAGTCTATTCAGTCAGAGAAGAATGGTACAGTCCGTTCTGACAGAGGAGAATGGTA
>NC_068449.1:51884621-51928212 GCF_023373465.1 Oncorhynchus keta | reverse complement strand
TGGATTCGTTTTCATTGGATAGATATTTGCAGTTAACTTCATCCACCAAAGTTGACTATAATATATGAATAGGCTAAAGAAACTACAACTACCACAAGGTTTGACCACACTTGCCATTGCAGTCATTCCATCTCTAATTCTGTGGTGGGCCTACAGTACACATCCCTGAGTAGTAGTCAGGATGTTACCTGCAATATAAATAATAGAGTTCAGAACACACACCACTTTTTCTTGGCACTAGCACACTGTTTTATTTGTTTTATTCATTTCAATTGAGAATTGTTCAGACTGCAACACTTTTGTCATTACTGCAACGCTCCGGGTGTCGTGGGTGTGGAGTCAGACGCAGGAAACAGAGAGTGCAATGCTGTGCTCTTTAATGCTCTAACGCAACACAGGGTGCTCACAACCAAACTGCCCCAAACACCGGGGACGAAAATAGTACAACAGAATACACGACCAGGAACAACCACGTTCCTCTACTACATAACCGAAGATCACAATAATTAATCCAGCACAAAGAAACAGGCGGGCCCGGCTGTCTAATAAAGCCCAACTAATGATTCACGAACAGGTGCTAGCAATAAACATACAAGGAGGGGGAGGAAAGACAATCAGTGGCAGCTAATAGGCGGGTGATGACGATCGCCGAGCGCCACACGATCGGGAAGGGAAGTCACCCTAGGTCGGACTCGTGACAATTACACTGGTGAATATCTATCTTATGTTTCTGATTGATAAACCTAAAAGTCAAAATCTTTCTTCTCAAACAAAACCTAGATTTATTTTAAATGTAAAAGGGGCGAATACGGTTGGGGTTTTATAGTTACCTTCACAAATCCTTCTGCCGATAACAAGCTGTTGTATAGACCTCTAACACGACTACAGATGTAGGATCTTAATTTGGTCACTATTTTGTTGCTGAGAATTTCCTGTAAAGCAGGAAATGCAAACTTTAAAGTGTATTTGAGCTTTAAAAAGCATTCTAAAGTTTAATTTCCACTTAGAAATTTCAAACTTGATTTGCCCTAACAATATTTTTTTTTTGTCAAACTCAAACAAAAAATGACCATGAATTATAATTCACATAATAATTCTCATTTTCTGTTGCTGTCAGATTATTTTCCTGCTGCAGCTGACTCAAATGAAGATCCTACATCTGTAATTGAAAAGTAATAGGCATCATAAGAACAGAAATAGCCATGTGCTCAAATCCCTGAACACTTAAACCATTCACTTATTCTGGGCAGTGGTGGAAAAAGTACCCAGTTGTCATACTTGAGTAAAAGTAAAGATACCTAAAAAGAAAATGACTCAAGTAAAAGTCACCCAGTAAAATACTACTTGAGTAAAAGTAAAAAATTATGTTTTTAAATATACTTAAGTGTAAAAAGTAAATGTAATCGTTAAAATATACTTAAATATCAAAAGTGTAAAAACTGTATAAATAATATCAAATTCCTTATATTAAGCAACCACAGACTGCATGATTTTTAAAAAGTTTTTTAAATTTACGTATAGCCAAGGGCACACTTCAACAGTCAGACACAATTACAAACTAAGCATTTGTGTTTAGTGAGTCCGCCAGATCAGAGGCAGTAGGGATGATCAGGGATGTTCTCTTTATACATTTGTGACTTAGACCATTTTCCTGTCCTGCTAAGCATAAAGGACTTCTGGGTGTCAGGGAAAAGTAAGGAGTAAAAAGTATGTCATTTTCTTTAGGAATGTAGTGGAGTTAAAGTAAAAGTTACCCCAAAAAATGACCGGGGTAGTATTTTAAAGTATTTATTACTTGCAGTAAGTACTTTACACCACTGATGCTGGGCCCTAATTTGCTTCAGCACTGACTGCCACTGAGCAGTTAAATGCAACACTGAAGGGTCCAAAAGAATTAAATTTTTGAAATGTATATTTTGTCCACTCAGATGCAACGCCTGTCATCCATTTTGCAACACACTTTATATCATTCAGGTAGTTTCCATAGGGTGAAGAATTGTGGTAATGTCAGAGGAAGAAGAGAAAGTGAGACATTGCATAGACTCTTTTTTTTCTCTAGTTCAGAGTAGTCAATGGGCTAAGTAGACCAGACCCAGCTGCTATAGTATTGGTGCCTATGAGAGAGCAATTTTTCTATTTTGCAAACGGGTCTTCCAAATGGATAATGACCCCAAGCATACTTCCAAAGCTGGTAAAATGGCTTAAGGACAACAAAGTCAAGGTCTTTGGAGTGGCCATCGCAAAGCCATGACCTCAATCCTATAGAAAATCTGTGGGTGGAACTGAAAAGCCGCAGAGAGCAAGGAGGGGCCTTCAAACCTGACACCAGCTCTGTCAGGAGAAATGGGCCAAAATTCACCCAACTTATTATGGGAAGCTTGTGGAAGGCTACCTGTAACATTTGTCCCAAATTAAACAATTTAAAGCCAATGCTACCAAATACTAATTGTGTGTATGTAAACTTCTGACTCACTGGGAATGTGATGAAAGAAATAAAATCTGAAAGAAATAATTCTCTCTACTATTATTCTGGCATTTCATGTCCTTAAAATAAAGTGGTGATCCTTACTGACCTAATACAAGAGAATTTTTTTACTCGGATTAAATGTCAGGAATTGTGAAAAACTGAGTTTAAATTTATTTGGCTAAGGTGTATGTAAAACTGACTTCAACTGTAAATGGCAAAGGCTATTCTAATATATGATATGAATGATATGAATCTGATTAATAGAGAAAAAGTCCTTAGTAAAAAGATTAAAAGATACAATTTGATCTTTACTGCCCCTTATTCTAAGAGATGGATGTGCTCCACCCAGGATATAGGAAAACCAGCTCCTCACATCCCTTACCTTCTGCTCTCTTCTCACCTTTCGTTTTCCTCGCTCATATTAATTACCATTCATTCATTCTGTTGTGCCTTGTCCCTGTGACAGTGAAAACAAATGGGAGGGAGGGTCCATGGCTGTCACCTGAAAGAAGTCCTGAAGTGGCCCCCAATTATTAAAGCGTCAGTATGTAGTGGCCATCTCTCTCTCTCTCTCTGTGTGTGTGTGTGTGTGTTTTTTTTTTTTGAAGCCTGGACCAGCAGTGTCTTGAAGACCAGCTGCTCCTCTGTCTCCCAGAGGGACACAATGCCTACCATTCATTTTCACTTTAAGGCCAGACGTTACTGTTTTGTGTTCTGGCCCAAACTGGCTCTATGCCTGGTTGGTTCATACACAGAACCTCGCTCCTCTCCAGAAACGTCCCAGACACACAGAGCCACCTAAGCCCAGAACACAATTTGAGTCCTGGTTCGACGGGCCTGATTCAGACCACCTTTCCTCCCAGAACTCACTGACTCACTGACTCACTGACTCACTGACTCACTGACTCACTGACTCACTGACTCACTGACTCACTGACTCACTGACTCATCTGACTGACTGACTGACTGACTGACTCAACTGACTGACTGGCAGGCAGAGAAACATCCCCATCTAAAGAGCCAGAGGCCCTGAGGCCCCATCAATAATGCAGCCCTGGCCACGCTGATTTGAGGAGACAACTGGTATTTAGTAGGCTGCTCGCTAACCCAAAAAGCGCTTTTCCTTTCACACCAGTTAGCCTTGTTTTCTGTCAGCGATCAACGCTGATTTAGATGTACAACCAAATCGGTAGAGTGATTCAGAAATCAGACGCCCGGTACAATAGCATAGCTGCCGCAGTGGAGCGTCAGCGCACACGGACACTCACAACACACGGGCACACACACACACACACACACACATACAAGAGGCACCCAGGTGAGGCTCCAGGATCGACGCATGCTTGTCATGAAACACGGCCCCCATTGATTTTGAAAGCTTCACTTTTTCTCTTTGCTGTTTTCTTTGATTATTAATTCACGGAGGCAAAGAGAACTGCCCGATGCTCTTAAATCATGACTGCTCACTGGCTTCATCATGGGTTGGAGAGATGCTATATCATTCATGTACAGCACACTCCATAACTGTTGCCTATCTTTGCAAACACTTTGCATACATGCACTGTAAGAGGACGATCCAAGAAAATGATCTTTCACTGTCGATTATGAATCTCTTGGATGCATCATTTGTGTGCTGAAGCAAATGATCTTGGATACAATTTCTCACAATAATTCAATGTTTCATATCAGAAAACGTTACCTGTTTTAGAGTGAATGTCTTCAATGATTAACATTTCCTCATTGGTTTGAGTGTAATGTTCCGATTCTATAAATTCAGCATGATGATGAAACTGACTTGTAGTAAGGCAGATTCTGCTACTGGGCGGTGGACAGACTATGTGCTATAGGTCCCAATAACAGTGTTCTCTGGCCTCTCAACATGCTTCGGGCTGCAAAGAAGTTATCTTAGTGACAGTGTATCTACATACTCTACCCTCCTGCTTTCACAGTAATAGAGTCACATGTACAATATGTATTTCTTGCTAAAATCATCAGTGAAATTAAGTTACTAAGAGTATGTGACTAATCAGCATTCAGTTATCAAGTTCCTGGGTGTTTTCCTATCTATCCTATGGCCCCTTTCATTCCTCATGAAGTGTCCAGCTCGTCCATTCCAAAATAATTCACTAGAGGGAGCTGATGCTAAAGCTCTCGTCTAAACAAAATGTCTTCCTTCCCTACTTGGACTGAACACTGAACACTGTACACTCAACGAAAATCGAAACACAACATGCAACAATTTCAAAGATTTTACTGGGTTGCAGTTCATATAGGAAATCAGTCAATTGAAATAAATAAATTAAGCCCCAATCAATGGATTTCACATGACTGGGAATGCAGATAGCATCTGTTGGTCACAGATCCCTTAAAACAAAAGGTAGGGGCGTGGATCAGAAAACCAGGCAGTACCTGACCACCATTTGCCTCATGCAGTGCGACATCTCCGAGTTGTTCAGAGTTGATCAGGCTGTTGATTGTGGCCTGTGGAATGTTGTTCCATGAAAATGTACTTTCTATGCCTGTGCTGGGTTGTCCCTCCTAGCTATCTTAAGATGAATGCGCTAACTGTAAAGTATCTCTGGATAAGAGCGTCTGCTAAATGACTCAAATGTAAATGTTATGGCCCCATACATCTGCCCGGTACAGTTGAAACCGGGATTCATCCGTAAAGAGCACACTTCTCCAGCATACCAGTGTCCATTGAAGGTGAGCATTTGCCCACTGAAGTCGGTTACGATGCCAAACTGCAGTCAGGTCAAGACCCTGGTGAGGACAACAAGCACGCAGATGAGCTTCCCCTGAGATGGTTTCTGACAGTTTGTGCAGAAATTCTTTAATTGTACAAACCCACAGTTTCATCAGTTGTCCGGGTGGGTGGGGTCAGATGATCCCGCAGGTGAAGAAGCTGGATGTGGAGTCCTTGGCTGGTGTGGTTGCATGTGGTCTGCGGTTGTGAGGCCAGTTGGATGTACAGCTAAATTATCCAAAACAACGTTAGAGGTGGCATTTGGTAGAAAAATTAACGTTCAGTTCTATGGCAACAGCTCTCATGGACATTCTTGTAGTCAGCATGCCAATTGCACGCTCCTCAACTTGAGACATCTGTGGCATTGTGTTGTGTGACAAAACTGCACATTTTAGAGTGGCCTTTTATTGTCCCCAGCGCAAGGTGCACCTGTGCAATGTTCACGTTGTTGAATCCATTTCCAACCTCTCAGATGGATGGACTATATTGGCAAATGTCAAATAAATGCTCACTAATGGCAATGTAAACACATTTGAGCAAAACAATTTAGAGAAGTAAGCTTTTTGTGAGTATGGAACATTTCTGGGATCTTTTAATTCAGGTCATGAAACATGGGACCAACACTTTACATGTTGTATTGATATTTTCATTCAGTTTATTGTGTACTAGACCTATGCATTATTGTCAATTTCTCAAATTGTTGTTCATGTAGTGAGTTCGCAACTCTGTGAAAAGTTCTATTTTAGATGAAGAACATATTTTCAAATGACGAGTGAACATACACTGTTTCCTCCCAAAGACCAGTTCAATATAAAGAATTATTCAAAACATCATCATGTCCATCTGTTTTGATCAGGTGACTACGTCATGTTTGTTTGTCCCATGTTTTGATGCTGTTGATGAGTAAGGAACCAATAAATGAATCATACAACCTATTAGTGGTATCCTCTCTATGGGACGCTGCCATTCATCTACAGACGTTCACACAAATCCATTTTTCAGTTAAGCATAATTAGCTATGTTAATATTTACAATTAAGTCTTTCAAATATCTTATCTAACGCCAGCTAAAGACCGGAGACCGCCGCTCTTAGCGGATGAATTCTTGACGATGCTCCTCTCACAAGATCTAAGAAGATCACCCAGAAGGATCTCCATGCCGTTTCCTCCTCCTCCATGCTTGTTGATCTCTGCTTCCCCATCCCCACCTCCTCCCCACGCTCCCTTTTTTCTCTTTCCCACTCTATGCTTCCCTCCTTGTTTGATATTTATATATATATATATATATATATGCCCCCCCACCCATCCGCCATATAATAACTCCTTATACAAAATACATGATCCATCTGGTCAAACTGGGTGAACTTAAATATACCTGTCAAGTGGAACAACTTGGAAGTTTTTCCCGCTACAACCCCTCTCTCTCTACTGGGGTCTGAGGGAGCGAATCCACACGGGTTTTAATTAAAAAGAAGAGGAACCCAGGTTCCAGGATGTACAGTGTTTCTTCTAAATGAGGGAGCTTGTGCTCGCCGGCAGGCGGGAGCAAAGAGCGAGACCTTGCTGCAGTGGGACCCGGCTTCTTGTGGCTTTCATCACTTCCACTTCGTATATACCTCCTCAGAAGTTTCCGGAGAGAGGCATCTGTCTCTCTGACTTGAGTGTTGAATTGGGAAGATGGCGAGTGGGGGGTGTAGAGGTTGGTTTGGAGAGGGGAGGGATAGAGAGAAGGGTTAGGAGAAAGAGAGAGAAAAAGTGGGAGAGGGAGAAAGAGGGGAACGTGAGTGATACTCTCCAATTGTTCTGACTGCATAGAGGGTAACTATAAATGTAATGGGTTGATTTTGCTATCTTAGTTAATACAGGATATTGGTCGATACACCACTGTAAATGATTGATGATTGTGTATTGCGACAGTGTCCAGAAAGTACAATAGAAGCAGAAACATCATATGAACCATTCCGTGGCATGTTTAAAATGTTTGACTTATTTGGACCTCTTTGTTTTCTTTCTTGGATCCAGATTGTTCATTGTTTGTGTGTTTGTAAATATGTTTTTAATAATTGAGCTTATTGAGGTTCTGTTTCCAATATTTCCCTTTCTAGTCCAATAGCCTCATAAAACCATCATCATTAAATATCTATGATTATCATCATAACAAATGGAATGATAAAAGACAGATCAACATTTGAATTAACTCTAGATCTTATCCACAGAATATTTACAATAAGGGTTCGTGCTATGTGTATGTAAAGCAACATATTATAAAACCATATATCACCACCACATTGCATCAGTTTGACCCAAACAAACAGAGATGTTAAAATGACTCTTTAGTTCAGGACATTCCCTAGCAGTCATCTTCCCATCTTTCTCTGCCTACTGTTTCCTTCTTTTAACAACCAGAAATCTGTAACTTTGGTTGATTTTCTCTTGATGTATATGAAAGTACATTTTTCAAAACCAAGCAACCATGACATCTAGTGGAGATTTGCCCATCATACAGCATCTACAACCCGAGAATGTGTTGGATGTATGGAATGTACCATTTTCTTTTGAATCATTGTTTAAAAATAATATGATATAACCAAGCCTTTGAGTATGTCGTAGTACCATTTTAAGTGTTTCCTTATCATTTTCAGACTAATAACAGTCCAAGAATTCATTGTGCCCCAAAATGCATTCAGAACGTGGCACATCTAGGCCAGGAGCCAGAGACTAAAGAAACATCTGAACCTTACAAAAAGGTTAAGCTTTTCACATGCTAGTCTCCAGCCACTCTGTCAAGACATCCCTGTATATCTGAAGGGGAATTTAAGAGGTAGCAACACTCACCGATGGACAATAAAAGTAGCTAACTGACAATCCGTACCACAACAAGACTATAAGGTTAAAGTTTGTGAGAGTGGTAAAGAGAAAGGAAACCACAGAAGGTAGGAATTGATATTACTTTAAAAAGTTTTCAATGTCTAAAATGTTTGACCATTTCCTCAGTGCTCATTCCATTGTAATAGATATGCCAGTAAGGACGACTCATGTTCCCATGTTGCTTTTGTAAACACTGATGTCAACACAAAGACAACTGTGCTAGAATAGTAGTATTCCCTGAAGTGTTCTTATTCTGTACTCTCCATTATGAGGTCATCACATATAGCTGTTCATATTTGATGAGGCTGGAAGAGATGGATAACAACTTAAAATGTGTTCCAACTCAAATCTCAGCTCACCAGTCTTTCATAATAATACATTAATAAATGACAGACACAAGTGAAACACGTAAAGGGGTGATTCATTGCCATCTTCACAATGGCTGAATTGATAGCCTGTTATATTGAGTACATACATATTGCAATGTTTCCATGTGTGTTGGATGAGACATACAAGCCCTGTGGCCAATGGCTTATGCTAGCCCTCATGAGTGGGGACCTCATGGGTAGCCTGCCTACGTACGCACCCTCCGAGGGGTCGGGATGGGAGGCGAGGGCGAGGGCTTCCACCATCTAGAGATAATGGATTCCAGGTGGTGTCTCCTCCTTCCACGTTTCCCTCCTCCTTTTTAGAAAGGTATGTGCTTGTTGTAATTATACCGTTGGATTATTTGACAGATTTAGGGTTCTAGAGTTCTGGGATTTGTTGAAAACTCCTATATACTGGAATCCTATACACTGGAACCTCCTACTAAGCAAGGTAAATAAGCAACATAAAGCTGAAACTCAATCATCAAGGACAGCAGTTAACACATCCTCTGAATATTTGCATGAATCCACACAAATATGGTTACTCGAAGCCAATGATTTGATTAAGGATTCATAAAAGAACATCAGAGAAAAGTCCAACATTATCTTTATAACTCAGTTCAAACCTTTAATGCTCCCTCAGATCTATATTTATATTCCCCTGCTCCCTATTAAAGCCCTGTTTACTTCCTTGTGCTATTTGATGGTTAGATGTTGTTTCTACGACAGGGGAACTCTTTCTTGCCAAGTTCACCCTCCCTGGGAACAGTTTCAACCGTAGTCATCAAGCGTTTTATTCTGTTACCGATTAAGTGTTACAATCTGTAGAACGGTAAGGGCACTTTTGAAGCCGGCCCAGGTCACATGTTCGTGATCATACACTATTAAATGAAAAAGAAAACAAAAGGCATCAAGGCATTAAGATAAAAACGATAAGAGTTGAAATTAGTTGTGAAAAAACAAACTAATAATAAAGCGCCTTTTCGAGCCAAATCAGTTTTGGTTTGTTAACAAGCCATGGAAAGATAATCACTCCTAACACTTGGGATCAAAGTAAAACATTTCTGTGACAAATTTACATGAACTACCATCGTACTGTTTAAAAAGGATGAATGTGTTCTTAATGTTTGGAAAAGGCCAATTATTGACACTTCATTCTGTCCATCCAGGACAGCCATTTATTATTATCTTACAGAAAAGCATCATCCAAAACAATTATTGGCATCATTCCAGATGTTCACTTCTGTGTTCTAGCCAATAGGCTCAAAGACAGAGTCGCTCTCTGCACTCATTGCACTTTCCAAAATGTCATTTATATCTGGATGTCAGAATGTTTTGGTAGTAACTTCATTAATGATGATTAATCGCTGAACAATGTTCCAGTTGTTTGTGTTGGATGATATTCAACATGGACGCCAGAACGCTGCTCTTATCCAAATCAACGCTTTCACTTGAGTCACTTTAGTCAGCCGTACTGCTGTCTGACAGTCTTCTATGTCATCATCTGTCTTGGTTTGTGACCTCTTTGTATATCGTGGCAATCGTATAAATCTGTACGTTTACTATTTTAGCGTCCAAGCATTAGACATTATAATTCACTTAGCTACATCTGGACAATTTTACTTTCTAATAGTGTTTTGGCGTATAGCAGAATAATTTGTCTGTAAAATGGATGTAAAATGGCCAACTCTTTTTTTTAACAACAGCCCCCTGTTGCTTGTTTGCAATTACAAGGGTCACGCCGTGTTTCCTGTTAGAAAGGTTTGGCTTGATGAAAGGAGTAATGGACGTCAAATGTAATTGAGGGAATATATCAAATACTTAGTAAAAGTGCCCTTTCAGATGTTCATAACGTATTTGTATGAACTTCATGAGGGTTTAGGATAATGGAAATGGGGGCTATAAGAGCAGTTATCAGGTGGAGTAGTGAAACAAGATAGATTACACACCCATCAAAGACCCATTATGTATGAGTTGATGTCCAAATCTCGTAAGCAGAGATGTTAGAGGGAAGCGTTAGCACACAGATAATGTTAAACCACACAGTTTACACACTAACAACCTCGGTGTAAATTATTCATATTGCTGCCGTAGTTTGTTATCTTGGCTTTAAGTGGGGATTGACCCTGACTGAGCTCTATATCCATACTGTGTGTGTGTGTGTGTGTGTGTGTGTGTGTGTGTGTGTGTGTGTGTGTGTGTGTGTGTGTGCGTGTGTCACGGTTTCCAAACATTAAAATGACACTGAGTGCACAAAACCTTAAGAACTCCTTTCATGACAGATTGACATGGTGAATCCAGGTGAAGCTATAATCCCTTATTGATGTCACTTGTTAAATCCACTTCAAATCAGTGTAGATGAAGGGGAGGAGGTTAAAGAAGGATTTTTAAGCCTTGAGACATGTATTTGTGCCATTCAGAGGATTAATGGGAGAGACAAAATATTTAAGTTCCTTTGAACAGGGTAAAAAATGGGTTATGGCTTTTAAACCTCTGCCATATTGTGGATTCAGAGCTATCTATCTAATATAACTCAAAGGGTTTTCTTTAATGGAAGCTTCTCTAATGTCACATGTAAAGTGTGTTGTAGTGGAGGGCAGTTCTCTAGGCCCTCTACTCTTTTCTATTTTTACCAATGACCTGCCACTGGCATTAAACAAAGCATGTGTGTCCATGTATGCTGATGATTCAACCATATACACATCAGCAACCACAGCTAATGAAGTCACTGAAACCCTTAACAAACAGTCTGTTTTGGAATGGGTGGCCAGTAATAAACTGGTCCTGAACATCTCCAAAACTAAGAGCAATGTATTTGGTACAAATCATTCCCTAAGTTCTAGACCTCAGCTGAATCTGATAATAAATGGTGTGGCTGTTGAACAAGTTGAGGAGACTAAATGACATGGCGTTACCTTAGATTGTAAACTGTCATGGTCAAAACATATAGATTCAATGGTTGAAAAGATGGGGAGAGGTCTCTCTGTAATAAAGAGATGCTCTGCTTTTTTGACAACACGTTGACCCTACTAGTCCTACAGGATCTAGTTTGTCTTAACTTGATTATTGTCCAGTCGTGCAGCTGGCCTAGAACAGAGCGGCACATTTTGCTCTTCATTGTAATCAATGGGCTGATATACCGTAGAGTGCATTCGGAAAGGAAACCTGGCATCATCCCAACGGTGAGCATGGTGGTGGCAGTATCATGCTGTGGGGATGTTTTTCAGCAGCAGGGACAGGGACACTAGTCAGGATTGAGGGAAAGATTAACGGAGCAATGTATGGAAAGATCCTTGACGAAAACCTGCTCAAGAGTGCTCAAGACCTCAGACTGGGGCAAAGTTTCACCTTCTAACAGCAAAACAACCCTTAGCACAGAGCCAAGACAATGCAGGAGTGGCTTCAGGACAAGTCTCAAAATGTCCTTGAGTGGCCCAGCCAGAGTCCGGACTTGAACCCGATCGAACATCTCAGGAGATGCCTGAAAATAGCTGTGCAGGGACGCTCCCCATCCAACCTGACAGAGCTTTAGAGAATCTGCAGGGAAGAATGGGAGAAACTCCCCAAATACAGGTGTACCAAACTTGTAGCGTCAAACCCAAGAAGACTCGAGGCTGTAATTGCTGGCTAAGGTGTTTCAACAAAGTACTGAGTAAAGTGTCTGAATACTTATGTAAATGTGATTTCAGTTTTTTTTTTTATAGACTTGCAGAAAAATGTATAACACCTTGTTTTTGCTTTGTCGTTATGGGGTGTTGTGTGTAGATTGATGAGGGGGAAAACATTTTAATACATTTTAGAATAAGGCTGTAACGTAACAAAACGTGGATAAAGTCAAGGGGTCTGAGTACTTTCCCAATGCACTGTAAATACTATGCGCGCCAGTCTCTCTTAGCTAAGAGTTGAGGAGAGACTAACTGCATCACTTCTTCTTTTTTATAAGAAACATTAATATGTTGAGAATCACAACTTGTTTTGCATAGTCAATTTACACACAGCTCTGACACACACTCTTACCCCACCAGACATGCCACCAGGGGTCTTTTCACAGTCCCCAAATCCAGAACAATTTCAAGAAAGACTACAGTATTATGTAGAGACATTATTGCATGGAACTCCACTCCATCTCATATTGCTCAAATAAACAGCAAGCTTGGTTTCAGAAAACAGATAAAGCAACACCTCACAGCACAACGCCTTTCCCCTATTTGACCTAGACAGTTTGTGTGTATGCTTTGGTATTGATATGTAGGCTGCGTGTGCCTCTTTTCATTTATTTTTTTTATTTTTTATTTTTTCTGTCCTTGAGCTGTTCTTGTCTATTAATGTTCTGTATTATGTCATGTTTTATGTTTTGTGAGGACTCCAGGAAGAATATCTGCTGCTTTGCAACAGCTAATGGGGATCCTAACAAAATACCAAATGCCAAATGGTAGGAGCACCGGTTTGTGTCAAGAACTGCAACGCTGCTGTGGTTTTCACACTCTACAGTTTTCCCGTGTGTATCAAGAATGGTCCACCACCTAAAGGACATCCAGACAGCTTGACACAACGGTGACACAATATTAGGAAGGTGTTCTTAATGTTTTGGACAATCGGTGCATGTTAAGTTCCCAGAAGCTCCTACTTGGGTAATACTTTGGTTTCTGAACCAGACTATTGCTCAACATTGGAATAATACAAGACGAAATGCATGAGGGTTAAATATGTGATGTCATAGCTAAAGGATTACATTTTAAACACATCCCATGAAGCCGACAAAGGCTCTTACTCATACGATGAAAGGTGAGCCTGTTGGTTGATCTCAGACACATTGTCATCGACTCTTCACATGCATAGGAACTGAAGCCACATTTGCCAATGAGCTATGGGGACTCAGAGCTGGGGGAACACAGGCCTCGTGAAGAGAGGAGCTTTTATCCAGATCAAAACCAGCTCTGATCTCATCTGGACCCTTCTGTTCATGAAAAACAACACCGTTGTCCTGTAAACACACACCAGTGGGATGGGAGGACGTCCACACGAGACACACACACACAAAGGCATGGACTCACACACAAAACACACACTCTCTCTTTGTCTAAGCCCACTCCTCCTGCAATTCCCGTCTTTCCCTCTCCTGGTGCAGCACACCCTTCGGTACTGTAATTAGGAGACAGATGAAAGCAATACCATCTTGTGTGTCAATGTAGCTGGTTACATCGAGCCAATCAACCCAGGCCATGGGGCCAGGTAAGCAAAATATGGGTACATCAGCTGTGAACATCCACCCCCTCTCCTCTGGCCCTCTAGCCCCATAAAGGTGACTGCCCGTAACCCCTGGTGACACGTGATGTTGTCTTTGTGTAATTAAATCATCCTGGCTCTCGGGTCCATCCCATGAGATCTCCAATGAGGATTTGGAAACCTAGCTCGGGCAATCCCCACAGGTCAGGGTCTGCTGTTATTCTTGGATGTGTTTCAAGGGACCGCAAGTTCTCACTGGGATCTCGGAAAAATTAGCCCTTGGAAAACAAGGCAGAGGAATTGGGATTTGGGCCTCGATCGGACATTGGGTACACAGTAATTTAGGTCGCCCCAGAGGCCCGAGTAGCCAAGGCTATGCATGGAAAGGTTCTTCCGGGCTCCTCCATAGGTGGTCTCCCATTTCAAAGAGGCTGGAGGTCTAGAGGCTTGTTTCCTGAATAACAGACCCTTTATTTATTATTTAAGGACACACTGACTGGCTGAAGTTCCTATGTTTTGCATCAGACCCGTAACAGGATTTGGTCTGAGGGGTCTTTGTGATGACAGAACGTCTTGTTGTTGTCTACTCCTCATTGTACCATTGTTATGGTGACGGAGGAATACAGTCATACTGGGCGCACTGCTCCAAAGAGAACGTGACAAGACACCTCTGAAGAGACCCTCTCCGTCAATGAATTGGGTCGACAAAGAAAGGGGGCCGTCTGTAAGGGGTGTGGAGAATAAGCGCAAAATAGAGACTAGAGACAAGTCCTCTTGTACTCTTTCATTTTAAAAGACTGAGGCTCAGGCGACTCTTCCTTACCTAAACACTACAGGCCACCTCCTACTCTGGCTACCATGGTGTTTATGCACCTTGAAGTAGATGGAACATATTATTAGAGTATCAAGTTGCAGTAAGTGGCCATTCTCTGTCTGGTCCTAAAACAACACTTTGTCATTATCATCGGTTCAGACTATGTTACAGTGCAGCTTCACAACGTAGGGCTTCTTAGGAAATGTCATCCGCCAGGAGAAGTACATTTCTCAGAGAGCTCCCTCCTGTATTGAATTCCCTGAGCTAATATTGAGTTCCGAGGTTCCCAGCAGAACCACATTTCTCGGGGTGAAAGATGACGGGGGAGCCCCTTTCAACAACACACACAGGAAGTAAAATAGGCCTGATCGTTCCTCAGTAAAACATCACTCTAAAATCAAATCACATTTTATTCGCCAAATGCTTCGTAAATAACAGGTGTGGACTAACAGTGAAATGCTTACTTACGGGCCCTTCCCAACAATGCAGAGAGAAAGAAAAAATAGAGAAATAATAGGAAAGTAAAACACGTAATAATAAAAGTAATAAATACACAATGAGTAACAATAACTTGGCTCTATACACGGGGTACCAGTACCAGTTGATACGAGGTAATTGAGGTAGAATAAAGTGCAAAAAGGTTTGAGGCAGATTCTTAAATAGTTAACCAATAGCTACGCGGACTATCTATTTAGCAGGCTTATGGCTTGGGGACAGAAGCTGTTCGGGGTCCTGTTGGTTCCAAACTTGGTGCATCGGTAACACTTTCCATGCGGCAGCAGAGAGCACAGTCTATGACTTGTCAAATCACACACCGGCTGCCGTCCACTCGTCCAGACAGACTGCCCAAGACAAGTGTGGGTCCAAAATAGCACTGTAGTACATTACCTTTGACCAGAGCCCTATGGTTCCTCATCAAAAGTAGTGCACAATATTGGGAAATAGGTACCAGACTAAATCACTCACCAGCAGCAGTCCACACAGACTGCCCAAGACAAGGCAATTGCATAATTCTGTCATAGAGCCATTTCTCATTGGTTGTTCAGATCAGTGCCCTCTGACACACTCTGACAATGAATAAAAAAATTCAAATGTATTTATATAGCCCTTCGTACATCAGCTGATATCTCAAAGTGCTGTACAGAAACCCAGCCTAAAACCCCAAACAGCAAGCAATGCAGGTGTAGAAGCACAGTGGCTAGGAAAAACTCCCTAGAAAGGCCAAAACCTAGGAAGAAACCTAGAGAGGAACCAGGCTATGAGGGGTGGCTAGTCCTCTTCTGGCTGTGCCGGGTGGAGATTATAACAGAACATGGGCAAGATGTTCAAATGTTCATAAATGACCAGCAGGGTCAAATAATAATAATCACAGTAGTTGTCGAGGGTGCAGCAAGTCAGCACCTCAGGAGTGAATGTCAGTTGACTTTTCATAGCCGATCATTAAGAGTATCTCTACCACTCCTGCTGTCTCTAGAGTTGAAAACAGCAGGTCTGGGACAGGTAGCACGTCCGGTGAACAGGTCAGGATTCCATAGCCGCAGGCAGAATAGTTGAGACTGGAGCAGCAGCACGGCCAGGTGGACTGGGGACAGCAAGGAGTCATCATGCCAGGTAGTCCTGAGGCATGGTCCTTGGGCTCAGGTCCTCCGAGAGAGAGAAAGAAAAGAGAGAGAGAATTAGAGAGAGCATACTTAAATTCACACAGGACACCGGATAAGACAGGAGAAGTACTCCAGATATAACAAACTGACCCTAGCCCCATGACACATCAACTACTGCAGCATAAATACTGGAGGCTGAGACAGGAGGGGTCAGGAGACACTGTGGCCCCATCTGATGATACCCCCGGACAGGGCCAAACAGGAAGGATATAACCCCACCCACTTTGCCAAAGCACAGCCCCCACACCACTAGAGGGATATCTTCAACCACCAACTTACCATCCTGAGACAAGGCCGAGTATAGCCCACAAAGATCTCCGCCACGGCACAACCCAAGGGGGGGCGCCAACCCAGACAGGAAGATCACGTCAGTGACTCAACCCACTCAAGTGACGCACCCCTCCTATGGACGGCATGGAAGAGCACCAGTAAGCCAGTGACTCAGCCCCTGTAATAGGGTTAGAGGCAGAGAATCCAAGGGGAGATAAATACAAGGTCTATGAATCCAGTTGACCTCTATGTCTAGCTGTTGATCACTTTATATAGAACTTTATACTGCCTCGAAGACAGATCAACGGTTTCATATTGAATCAAAAGTACCATAGGGACCAGTAGATGTCTACAGAACAGTATATTTTCCTCTTACATGCATATTTGTCGATATTTACGGTGGTTTGTTGAAATGTCTGTTCATTTCAGCCACTGGTAAAGCCAGGAGTCTTGTACTGGACTGGACAGTGTCCAACCTAAACACTATCCTCTATGCAGCAGTGGGCTGGTATGTAGGCTACTCTGATGCTAATCTGAGTGTAGGCACTTCACTCTTAACACATGGTGGAGTTGACACTAGCATTGAAAAAAACGTGAATAATTATAAGCACGCTGTACAGTAAGGCTACGTTATTTTAAAGGTGTTGTTTGGCATCAATCAGATTGTTACATTGGGATTTGTGACATCACCCATCACTGAAAGCAAAAAGGTAGATGAGCAAATTGAACCACACGTACCGAGGGCTTTTTCTACACGGTTGTATGAACCGTTTTGACAAACAAGAGCCGTAGGCACTAACAGCAGCCTGGTGTCATGGTGGTTGAGCACTATCGCCTGTGCTATTAGCACTTTTAATGACTCCCCATTTGATCATGGAACCAGCAAGGGGCTGGATCATTAGCAAGGCTACTGGGGCTATGCTTCCAGGTGGAGGTATGGCTGTGGGGTGATCCTCTATACTGGTGCATGTAATCTACTCTCCTCAGAGGGTCGCTAACAGCAGGACGTCCCCTCTCTCATGCTATTCCATGGATGATGACCTCAGTGAACCCAAACAGCATGTTGGGTGGTAATGAATGACACTACATTTTCCGTAGCAGCTGAGGAGCAAAAAAAAAACCTGTACATTGTGCTGTTCTATCGCGCATGCAGTGATGTCTGCTGGGAAAAAAACTATGTTTGTTGTTTGCAATAACTTCTTTGTTGTTGTTATATCCCAAATGGACACGGCTGTTCCACCAGATTTCAGCTTTAAGCTACGGGTTCATATTCAACAGCTACGGGTTCATATTCAACAGCTACCGGTTTATATTCAACAGCTACGGGTTCATATTCAACAGCCACGGGTTCATATTCAACAGCCACAGGTTCATATTCAACAGCTACGGGTTCATATTCAACAGCTACGGGTTCATATTCAACAGCTACGGGTTCATATTCAACAGCTACGGGTTCATATTCAACAGCTACGGGTTCATATTCAACAGCCACGGGTTCATATTCAACAGCTACGGGTTCATATTCAACAGCTACGGGTTCATATTCAACAGCCACGGGTTCATATTCAACAGCTACGGGTTCATATTCAACAGCTACCGGTTCATATTCAACAGCTACGGGTTCATATTCAACAGCTACGGGTTCATATTCAACAGCTACGGGTTCATATTCAACAGCTACGGGTTCATATTCAACAGCTACGGGTTCATATTCAACAGCTACGGGTTCATATTCAACAGCTACGGGTTCATATTCAACAGCTACGGGTTCATATTCAACAGCTACGGGTTCATATTCAACAGCCACGGGTTCATATTCAACAGCTACGGGTTCATATTCAACAGCTACGGGTTCATATTCAACAGCCACGGGTTCATATTCAACAGCCACGGGTTCATATTCAACAGCCACGGGTTCATATTCAACAGCCACGGGTTTATATTCAACAGCCACGGGTTCATATTCAACAGCTACCGGTTCATATTCAACAGCTACCGGTTCATATTCAACAGCTACCGGTTCATATTCAACAGCTACCGGTTCATATTCAACAGCTACCGGTTCATATTCAACAGCCACGGGTTCATATTCAACAGCCACGGGTTCATATTCAACAGCCACGGGTTCATATTCAACAGCTACGGGTTCATATTCAACAGCTACGGGTTCATATTCAACAGCTACGGGTTCATATTCAACAGCCACGGGTTCATATTCAACAGCTACGGGTTCATATTCAACAGCCACGGGTTCATATTCAACAGCCACGGGTTCATATTCAACAGCTACCGGTTCATATTCAACAGCTACCGGTTCATATTCAACAGCTACGGGTTCATATTCAACAGCTACGGGTTCATATTCAACAGCTACGGGTTCATATTCAACAGCCACGGGTTCATATTCAACAGCTACGGGTTCATATTCAACAGCTACGGGTTCATATTCAACAGCTACGGGTTCATATTCAACAGCTACGGGTTCATATTCAACAGCTACGGGTTCATATTCAACAGCTACGGGTTCATATTCAACAGCCACGGGTTCATATTCAACAGCCACGGGTTCATATTCAACAGCCACGGGTTTATATTCAACAGCTACCGGTTCATATTCAATAGCCACGGGTTCATATTCAACAGCTACGGGTTCATATTCAACAGCTACGGGTTTATATTCAACAGCTACGGGTTTATATTCAACAGCCACGGGTTCATATTCAACAGCTACGGGTTCATATTCAACAGCTACCGGTTCATATTCAACAGCCACGGGTTTATATTCAACAGCTACGGGTTCATATTCAACAGCTACGGGTTCATATTCAACAGCTACCGGTTCATATTCAACAGCTACGGGTTCATATTCAACAGCCACGGGTTCATATTCAACAGCTACGGGTTCATATTCAACAGCCACGGGTTCATATTCAACAGCTACGGGTTCATATTCAACAGCCACGGGTTCATATTCAACAGCCACGGGTTCATATTCAACAGCCACGGGTTCATATTCAACAGCCACCGGTTCATATTCAACAGCTACGGGTTCATATTCAACAGCTACGGGTTCATATTCAACAGCTACCGGTTCATATTCAACAGCTACCGGTTCATATTCAACAGCCACGGGTTCATATTCAACAGCTACCGGTTCATATTCAACAGCTACCGGTTCATATTCAACAGCCACGGGTTCATATTCAACAGCCACGGGTTCATATTCAACAGCCACGGGTTCATATTCAACAGCTACGGGTTCATATTCAACAGCTACGGGTTCATATTCAACAGCTACGGGTTCATATTCAACAGCTACGGGTTCATATTCAACAGCTACGGGTTCATATTCAACAGCCACGGGTTCATATTCAACAGCCACGGGTTCATATTCAACAGCCACGGGTTCATATTCAACAGCTACGGGTTCATATTCAACAGCTACGGGTTCATATTCAACAGCTACGGGTTCATATTCAACAGCTACCGGTTCATATTCAACAGCCACGGGTTCATATTCAACAGCCACGGGTTTATATTCAACAGCCACGGGTTCATATTCAACAGCTACCGGTTCATATTCAACAGCTACGGGTTCATATTCAACAGCTACCGTTCATATTCAACAGCCACGGGTTCATATTCAACAGCCACGGGTTCATATTCAACAGCCACGGGTTCATATTCAACAGCCACGGGTTCATATTCAACAGCTACGGGTTCATATTCAACAGCTACGGGTTCATATTCAACAGCTACGGGTTCATATTCAACAGCCACGGGTTCATATTCAACAGCTACGGGTTCATATTCAACAGCTACGGGTTCATATTCAACAGCCACGGGTTCATATTCAACAGCTACGGGTTCATATTCAACAGCCACGGGTTCATATTCAACAGCCACGGGTTTATATTCAACAGCCACGGGTTTATATTCAACAGCTACCGGTTCATATTCAACAGCCACGGGTTCATATTCAACAGCTACCGGTTCATATTCAACAGCTACGGGTTCATATTCAACAGCCACGGGTTTATATTCAACAGCCACGGGTTCATATTCAACAGCTACGGGTTCATATTCAACAGCTACGGGTTCATATTCAACAGCCACGGGTTCATATTCAACAGCTACGGGTTCATATTCAACAGCTACGGGTTCATATTCAACAGCCACGGGTTCATATTCAACAGCTACGGGTTCATATTCAACAGCTACGGGTTCATATTCAACAGCTACGGGTTCATATTCAACAGCTACGGGTTCATATTCAACAGCTACGGGTTCATATTCAACAGCTACGGTTCATATTCAACAGCTACCGGTTCATATTCAACAGCTACGGTTCATATTCAACAGCTACCGGTTCATATTCAACAGCTACGGGTTCATATTCAACAGCCACGGGTTTATATTCAACAGCCACGGGTTCATATTCAACAGCTACCGGTTCATATTCAACAGCTACGGGTTCATATTCAACAGCTACGGGTTCATATTCAACAGCCACGGGTTTATATTCAACAGCCACGGGTTCATATTCAACAGCTACCGGTTCATATTCAACAGCTACGGTTCATATTCAACAGCCACGGGTTTATATTCAACAGCTACGGTTCATATTCAACAGCTACCGGTTCATATTCAACAGCCACGGGTTCATATTCAACAGCTACGGGTTCATATTCAACAGCTACGGGTTCATATTCAACAGCTACGGGTTCATATTCAACAGCTACGGGTTCATATTCAACAGCCACGGGTTCATATTCAACAGCCACGGGTTCATATTCAACAGCCACGGGTTCATATTCAACAGCTACGGGTTCATATTCAACAGCCACGGGTTCATATTCAACAGCCACGGGTTCATATTCAACAGCCACGGGTTCATATTCAACAGCCACGGGTTCATATTCAACAGCCACGGGTTCATATTCAACAGCTACGGGTTCATATTCAACAGCTACGGGTTCATATTCAACAGCCACGGGTTCATATTCAACAGCTACGGGTTCATATTCAACAGCTACGGGTTCATATGACATATAGTTTTTATTTACATTTTATGACGTTTATTTGACAGGGACCGTGTACAATTAAAACATACATCTCCCAGACAATGTTATGCATTTTATTGAATAAAAGTTTGAATTTGGCGACATGCGTCATTTCATATGATTTAACTCTATTACATGAAAGCTTGGAGTCAATAGATTTGTTGATATTGTTAACTCATTATGAATATAATGTAATTATGTTTAATATTCCTATGTAATAGAAGAGGCTGCCCAGGTTATATAAATACATCACTTAACCGATGTTACCTGAATCCTGGCTGGAGATGCATGCTTGACTCAAACTGATGCACAAATCTCCCATCGAAATCATTGATTTACATAAAAAGGTTTGTTATGCAGAAATATTTCAGTCACAATCATCATTTTCCTTCCCTTTACACAATAGCATGTTCTCAGCCACTCTCTTGTGCTTTAATACTAAACCTTAGAAGCCACCTACCAATCCACCTTAACATAAGAGTTGTTCTCTGTTACACTTCTCATGATGTATTTCTTTTCAGATGACCCCAGTGGGGGAATGTTATGACGTGAGGAACAGTAGTTCAATGGCTAAATAGACACGTTTTACAACATGTATATTTTGATTTCCAGCAATATATACATTCTAACCTCTCATCTAAACTGTGTTGGATATCTTCACAAGTTCCCACACAGTTTTCTCTTCATCTAGCATGTCGTGCTTAGAAAGCTGACATAACTGCTGGGGCTAGTATGCTCTGTGGTTAAAGAAGCAATCCTGGATTTTTTTTAAACAACACAGCTATGGATGCAAGGACTGACACAAAGACTGACCCAAGGACTGACCATCTCTCCAAAAATGGATGACTTCTGCTGTGAAGGGAGTGTCATTTCGGCTCTCTTTAGACTCTAGTATATACTGTACATTACACTTTCCCAAGCCACAGTTCACTAGTTTCCTAGGGGACCATTCACTCAGTCACGTAGCCCTGTAGAAAGAGTTGGTGTGAATCTCAAATGGCACCCTATTCCCTATACGTGTGCTAGGTTTTGAACATGGCCCTTTTCCTTAGTCACGTAGACTGTAGAAGTAGTGTACAACATATGGAATAGGGTGCCATTTGGGATGCTGAAACCTTAGTCGATCCATCACAACTTCACTAAAGTAAGCCTCTATCTTCTTTTCACAATGTCATGTGATCAAAACACGTTTGGATAGCTAAAACATAATATTTGTCCTCGCTTGCATAGCAGACGTGCTCTGTTCCGTCAGGACATGTTGGTGTAAACATCCACAGGAAACGATGAAGACTTCCTCAACACATGGTTCTGTGAGGAAGACAGTTTCTGTGCTCTCTCTCTCTTTCTCTGCCTTTCTCTGTCTCTCGGTCTCGGTCTCTGTCTCACTCACTCTTCTCTCTCTCGCTCTCTGTATGTCTGGAGTTTGTTCCATGTGAACCAACCATCGTCAGATGATCTAAACCATCCGCCAGGAGACATCTGGTTGTCTGAGTCATTACTGACTGATCCAGACTGTATATTATTGAGTCATGACACTGTGTGGATGTACATAAATGCTATTTACACAATTAAAAAGCTCAATCGTCAAGCCTGGTCTTGCTATATCCCATTGTAAACTAGGAGCATCGCATCGACTCCAGGATTGTGTGTGTGTGTTGGCGTGCGTGTGTGAAGGATCGCCTCCAGGATCGTGTGTGTGTGAAGGATCGCCTCCAGGGTTGAACAAGTTGAATGTTATACGTACATATCTTTGTGAGATTTACACGAGCATGAGTCATGACATGATGCAGCATGCTACAAAATGGCAACTAACCCCGTTATCACAGCCCAGAACTCCCCCATATGTAATTGTGGTCACAAAGCCGTTTAAGTTCATGTGAACTAGGTTTCCTCATACTAGTTTGAGCTTGATATGTGAGTACAGTGGTGAGACTGCAGCTCTGTTTTGTTCTCATAAATCCAGGAAATTGTAGTCTTATGATCTTATAATATCTGTTCTTCATTTCTTTGCTTTTTCTTTTGTCTTGCCAAATGGCACTGTCCTTAACTTCCTCCCAGGATGTGGGGAAAACTGAGGTTTTTTCTTTGTGTTGAAACGTGCGTGTTTCCCCAGTTCTCTCTCTTCACCACATGACATACTGTGCGGTGTCACACAAATTCCCATAAACAACAAAAACTGGCCTCAGAATTTCAACATTCTTCAAGTCTTGAATTGTCTTGAACAAGTCGAGTTCAATGCACTTCTCCATCAATCTGAAACAACCAGGCGACCCCAACAGACCTAATGTCAGGCTACTGGAAGGAAACACCCAACAATAAGAACACAACGATTAAAACAGCAGCACGAAATCTATGGTCAACAACCCACATCTGCATGACTGTGGTACTGTGTAGCACACCTGGGTTCAAATACTGTTTTGAATCTTTCAAATAGTTTCAGAATTTGTTTTAGCCTGCCTGGAGTGCCAGGTGGGCAGGGTATGCATGCACTTTTGGGGCTTTTTAATTGGTTCCATTGCAACAGGTAAGCTCAATCAAGTCTAGCTAAAGTATTTGAAAGATTTCAAATAATATTTGAACCCAGGTCAGCTGTGTAGCTCTGCCCGTTGTAGGCTTGGCTGTGCACGCCATGCCCATTTCTACCCTTTGATCCCTTAACACAGGAAACCACTGGATATAACAGGGTTTAGTCTGTATTACTCCCTCCAACCCAGAGACTTATGGACTCCGATGGTAAGACTGGGTACTGGCACAGTCTGTACGGCAGATTACTCATATTCTAAAGGCAACCACCAAACTGTCGAGAAGGTACTGGCATCCGACCAGCAAATGGACAGTACTGTTCTGTCACAACACTTAACTGTAACTCCCCAATCCCTCACAAAGTTAAACAATGGAGAATGCAATTCCTTATGTGTTAGAATAGATTCATCTGCCAGGGTTTATACAACGGGTGGGTCTAATCCTGGATGCTGATTGGTTAAAACCGCATTACAGCCGGTGTCTATTCCACAAGTTACCACCGGCTAAAGCTATGATTTCTTTTACATTAGCAATTGGTTTTAAATCGTCCCCAGATTTGTATAAACCTTGCTGTCTATCTAATATTGTTTCAATATTGAAATTTGATCTCCAGCTGTCCTAAAGTAAATGAACGTGTAGGAGTCGGTTGTCGGAACGAGACAGCCAGGCAGGCAGCTATTCTTAGCCAGTCGAAATCATGAATTGGCTTCATTTTTATGGATATATAAACTCAGCAAAAAAAATAAGTCCCTTTTTCAGGACCCTGTCTTTCAAAGATAATTCGTAAAAATCCAAATAACTTCACAGATCTTCATTGTAAAGGGTTTAAAAACGGTTTCCCATGCCGTAAGGCTCCCAACCATAAGGCTATCCAGAGGGTAGTGAGGTCTGCACAACGCATCACCGGGGGCAAACTACCTGCCCTCCAGGACACCTACACCACCCGATGTCATAGGAAGGCCAAAAAGATCATCAAGGACATTGCCTGTTCACCCCGCTATCGTCCAGAAGGCGAGGTCAGTACAGGTGCATCAAAGCAGGGACCGAGAGACTGAAAAAAGGCTTCTATCTCAAGGCCATCAGACTGTTAAACAGCCATCACTAACATTGAG
The DNA here is from genome assembly GCF_023373465.1 of Oncorhynchus keta. Lineage (NCBI taxonomy): Eukaryota > Metazoa > Chordata > Actinopteri > Salmoniformes > Salmonidae > Oncorhynchus > Oncorhynchus keta. Next base: position 51,903,095 of record NC_068449.1, on the reverse strand, counting down.
TGGCTGCTACCAACATACTGACTCATCTCTAGCCACGTTAATAATGAAAAATTGATGTAATAAATGTATCACTAGCCACTTTAAACAATGCCACTTTATATAATGTTTACATACCCTGCACTACTCATCTCGTATGTATATACTGTACTCTATCATCTACTGCATCTTGCCTATGCCGTTCGGCCATTACTCATCCATATATTTACATGTACACATTCTTATTCATTCCTTTACACTTGTGTGTATAAGGAAGTTGTTGTGAAATTGTTAGGTTAGATTACTTGTTAGATATTACTGCATGGTCGGAACTAGAAGCACAAGCATTTCGTTACATATGGTTAGCAGATGTTAATGCAAGTGTATGTGACAAATAAAATTAGATTTGATTTGTTCAATGAACCATAAACAATTAATGAACAAGCACCTGTGGAACGGTCGTTAAGACATTAACAGCTTACAGACAGTAGGCAATTAAAGTCACAGTTATGAAAACTTAGGACACTAAAAGAGTCCTTTCTACTGACTTTGAAAAACACCAAAAGAAAGATGCCCAGGGTCCCTGTTCATCTGCGTTAACATGCCTTAGGCATGCTGCAAGGAGGCATGAGGACTGCAGATGTGGCCAGGGAAATAAATGACAATGTCCGTACTGTGAGACGCCTAAGACAGCGCTACAGGGAGACAGGACGGACAGCTGATCGTCCTCGCAGGGGCAGACCACGTGTCACAACACCTGCACAGGATCGGTACATCCGAACAGGTACAGGATGGCAACAACAACTGCCCGAGTTACACCAGGATACTCACAATCCCTCCATCAGTTCTCAGACTGTCCGCAATAGGCTGAGAGAGGCTGGACTGAGGGCTTGTAGGCCTGTTGTAAGGCAGGTCCTCACCAGATATCACCAGCAACAACATCACCTATGGGCACAAACCCACCGTCGCTGGACCAGACAGGACTGGCAAAAGTGCTCTTCACTGACAAGTCGTGGTTTTGTCTCGGGATCGATTTCAAGGTGGAGGATCCGTCATGGTCTGGAGCGGTGTGTCACAGCATCATCGGACAGAGATGGTTGTAATTGCAGGCAATTTCAATGCTGTGTGTTACAGGGAAGACATCCACCTCCCTCATGTGGTACCCTTCCTGCAGGCTCATCCTGACATGACCCTCCAGCACGACAATGCCACCAGCCATACTACTCATTCTGTGTGTGATTTCTTGCAGGACAGGAATGTCAGTGTTCTGCCATGGCCAGCGAAGAGCCCGGATCTCAATCCCATTGAGCACGTCTGGGACCTGTTGGATCGGAGGGTGAGGGCTAGGGCCATTCCCCCCAGAAATGTCTGGGAACTTGCAGGTGCCTTGGTGGAAGAGTGAGGTAACATCTCACAGCAAGAACTGGCAAATCCGGTGCAGTCCATGAGGAGGAGATGCACTGCAGTACTTAATGCAGCTGGTGGCCACAGCTGGTGGCCACACTGTAACTTTTGATTTTGACCTCCCCTTTGTTCAGGGACACATTATTCCATTTCTGTTAGTCACATGGCTGTGGAACTTATTCTGTTTATGTCTCAGTTGTTGAATCTTGATATGTTCATACAAATATTTACACATGTTAAGTTTGCTGAAAGTGAGAGTGAGAGGACAGTGAGAGGACATTTCTTTTTTTGCTGAGTTTACAAAAGTAAAACTAAATTAAATGCAGATAGTTTGCAGTCTTTCCAGCTTCAGTATGAAGTGACTGTGTTAGCTACGTTGTTGGCTAGCTCCTCTGAACAACAGTGTCCTGACGAGAGAGCACATTTTCTATGCCAGGTGAAATCGTGCATTATTAGCTCATTGTTATGGATGTATGCAAATAAATATCACTAGAACACAGCTTAAACAAATTCAAATTCAGCTACTTAGTTGTTATTCTGGCTGCACTGTTTGACGTGATTAAAAGTTAGCCGTAGTTGGCTAGCTGGCAAGCAAGGGATAAGAACGTTGCCAGCCAATATGGCAATAGAACATTTGAATGAACGACTGGGTCACGTCCATAGACACAGAACAAAGCCGAACTGATCGACCAGCCGGCTTGGGTAGGAACCCTAGATTTGTGTCGGGACTATACCTCGTGGGAGGATGAAATAGTATGAGAATGAAAATACAATATGTCAATCATTATTTAAATATTTTGGTAACCCATTGTAAAAAAAAAGTGATGGTGCCCTTGAAGACGGTTTTTGGAGGATGTACTCTTCTTCGTCTCAGGCCTGACAACAACCTGCCAATATATCCTCCAAACACCGGCTTCTCTGGCATTATCACTTAAATAGACACATAAGTGCATCTTTATGACCACACAAAATTAGGATCATACCGTTCATCATTTTAATTCAGTTTCATATTGTGGGATAATGCCAAAACAGTCATTTAGCTAGTGAGCTTGTCGGGAAAATTTTATAGTTTTGATTAATGAACTACTTTCAACTGCCATGGCTTATTCCTGCTCAAACTTTAAAGCACAGCTGTGTGAGTACCCTGGGTTGCGTGTTGATGTTGTGGCGGTCAGAGTACTGAAGTCTTAAGTGTACAGGCAGTGTTAAGGCAGGTGGGCCCTTAAGCATGCTGTGACCCTCAGGCCTACTCAGGACAACAATTATGAAGGTCAAAGGTCAGTTTAATGCCAGGGGCTAATCGGCCTTAGATATGCATATCCCCTTGAACCACGGCAATCAGTGCTGATCAGCCAGATGTTACGGTATTGGGACAACTGTGCAAGTCTGTGAGAAAGTAATGAGAATGGACTGGAATATAAGTTATGAGAAATAAATATTTTCCATGAAGCCAATTTGAATTACAGACAATTCATAGACTTTTTTAAAATTGTGTTTTTCAGTTAATTACCCCAATAAAATGTTCTATTATTTTAGTTTACTTTGATTTATCTATAAAGTATAGGAAGTGACATTCCATCCTGGCATCATGTATAAAATGTCAAATGTGTTGCCTAACCATTTACATGTAAATCATTGCATAACCCTGTCTCAATTCACACTTACCTCAGAGCTTTTCTTACTAACATGCTCGAATTCACATTTATGTGGCACTTAAAATGATCTAGCCATCACAGTCCCCATATAACTGTCTCATTTAACTGTTACCTCAGAGTATACCTCAGAACACAGTTGGGTGTCTTAATACAGTCCCAGTTTGTCCACATCACATCCACACACATCTAGCTGTAACACACACCGTGATCTTTCTCTCAGCCTCTAATCACTGCCAGATAATGTGCGTCCTCTCCCCTCTGACCTCTCACCTCTGCCCCCCTCTCTCTCTCTCACACTGGCTGTGGCAATTCTGGGAAGGATAACACCCTGGAGGTTACTACCCCACTACCCCAGCACGCTGGAGGATCCAACCCCAGGAAGAGGTCACATGTTGGGGCAGGGGGCTGGAGGATTCCCTGTGGTCCATTAATCACAGAGCAGGATAAACACAGCTGTAGCAGGAAAGGGTGATCTAGATTCTGTAGGAGACAAGAGGCATGCCGAAATTATACTAGTACCATAGCACGCCCTCCGTTTCACAACGTGACATCTCTGTTTCTCTGACAGGTGAGTCAACATGGAGGTGAATGATGATCATAATATAGCTAAATGTAATATTGTTATTTTGGTGGTCTGGCCTGTATTCAAATGTGTTGATCATTTATTGTGTGTTTAGATTAGGATTGGATCATTCCTGGAACTTTCAATAAATTCCCTGGTTTTCCAGTAATCCTGTTTGGATTATGATGTAACCTGTTTTTTTTGGTAAACTTACATGATTTATTCTTGCTATTTTGAACATCTTTAATATCTCCAAAATAAACTTAGTCGACTTTGCCACAGATATAGCCCTTCAAATAAAGCAACCCAACAGTTACCGTGTTCATAAAGCAAGGCGTGGAAGCGAGCTGAACCATCGTGTTATCTGGAGCAGGATGACAGACTTGTTATGCAGCTTCTCCATGATGAATCAGGTCAAGTAGAGTTTCTCTCAGTGTGAAATAGAGTCAAGCATTCTCGCTCTTGCCTTATAAGTAGACAGTTCAGTACTTTTGGTCCTACATTACTTTTGTGTTATGGAGCGTTTCAGTACAGAGGAATCGTTGACCTTTCCGGTAACTTTTCAGTGTAGACAAGGGGACTGAAATTGCATCAAATAGCTTGTGTAGCATCTACCATGGAGTAATGTCCACTTTACTGATTTTAGAACTGTAGCATTTTTGAGTCAAGATACTTCATCAGACAAGTGCTCGATAAGTGCTAGGCCTACCTACGTTTCTTGTTATTGATGTATGTGATAGATGTTTGTGCAACTTTGAACTTTACCCAATACAGAAATCAGTTGGGATGCACGTCTTATGTAAAGCCATAGTATTTTGTCGGTACAGACAGGTGTTTCCACCTTCGCAGCTTGTGAATGTGTGTTTACGTGTGTTTAGATCGCACAAACAATCGACTGGATGCGCAGCCATTGAACTTCCTTCGGAAGACAGGAAGTGCTTTATAATTACAACGTTTTAACTGTATTGGGTTCTCACCCCTGGTGTCCTCCAAGACATAAATATTTATTTGGACCTTCAATCGCTTCTGTCTTAATTCATGTTTTCAGTCGAAAAGCATGTGAGCCTGGCATGAAGCAACACCAAACTGTCACAAATGACAGAGGCTACATCAATTCCCATCCCAAAGTTCAGTAACCTGATACATAATTGTGTTAATTTGGAGCCGAGAATTTCCTTACAACAATACGCCGTGCTGCCATGCATTCATAAAATAATAATACAATTCTTGTTTTGGATGAGCGAGGAGAGGCTTAGCTACATTTGGCCTCTAAGGTTTCAGCTTTCAGCTGTCGCCTCACTCAATAGCCTGATTAGGGTTTGTAGCCGAGCCAAGGAATCAACCGCAAGACCCAAAGCTTATGTTTTACCCTAAGACCCATACAACAGAGAGGAACGTTAATCAACTCATATAAATGTCAAGGGACTCAAATAAAATGCAAAAGTTGCAGAAAAAGTCCTCTCTAAAGGGTACATTACACGCTCCAATGAATGAGAGTTAATGGCCCATGTGCTACACATCAAAGCGGAACTCAACACTGTTTGCAATCTGGACGATTAAAAACATGGGGAATGAAATGTTCTGGATTGATAAACAAAGCAGAAGGACTGGCTCAGATGAAATACCAGCTTGGGATGACCTTTTAGGCTAGGAGGATACAGTTTATGTCAGAATTGACCAAAATTGACTTTTGTAGCAGGTTAGGAGAACTTACGCAGCAGGTTAGAAGGATTAACAATGCAGGTTAATATAATTAGGTTAAGGTTAGGAAAGGGTTAGCAAAATGCAAAACGTTTTTCTTTTGACTTCAATTTGATATAAACTGTATCCCATCTAGCCATTAGTTTAGAGAGGGACGGGTGGGCCCCATTGACTGATTACTATCATTAGCTACTAGCATGATGTCGTTGCTGCGGTAGCCACAGAAGAACACAGGGGCGTTTTGTATCGGCTTCTCCGGGGCACCTGTACTTGGCTAGATAAGCCACAAAACCACCAACCAACCGTTCTCTTATGATCAGTAGAGAGTTTATCTGCTGTTTCCTATAGCCATATTATTACATATCATTATACATCCATATCTAGCAGGCCTTTAGCCTTTCATCTACTACACAGGCCTCTGACAGACAGATTCTCAGAGTTCGCTCCACAAAGGCTGCTTTGTTTACCAAGCAGATGGATGCAATTGAAGGGAAAATACATTCAAAGACTTCCATACCATCAATTGATAGCAGATCTTTATTCAACCTCTCAAACAACAAACCCAACATGTGGCATTCCCTTAACCTGTGAAATCTCTTTTCTCCTCTATCTTCATCCAAGTGTCTGTCTGTTTTCTCTTGGATTTTACATACTTTTTATGGTTTGCGGGTGCAACTCAGCTGTTTATAACTAGCATGACATGCTCCAATCATCCCCAGATGTTTCCAGAAGACCCAAACCTGCCTTGAGGTGAAGGTTTCTGACCAAAGGAGAGTTCCTGGATCTTGGATCACAGCCCCAAATCCTGTTTGTTTTTCCCCCCATTGATGTCAAAAAGAATTGGATTTCTGAATGGAGGCTTTCTCTGAAACCTTCTCTGTTGTGTTAATTCAATTTATCTGTGTTTGTATCGGCAGTAACATTGAGCAAAGAATCAGGGCTTTCTCTCGGGATAGCCAGCGACTAGCGGTGTTGTGTTGATTCAACACAGGGATGGACAACTTTGATGGGGGGTGGGGGCTACAACAAATCTGAAGTCATCATGGTGGCCACAGTTGGGTCGAGGGTCAGCGTACCCACGTACATACACATTGTGATGAAAACATTTTAGTGGCCCCGCTCTTGACAGCAGAGAGACGTGTTAATTTTTCTTTTCTTCATCCAATTCTACACATTTGACCATGGGGTGTAGAGAAAATGTTGCCGTTTTAAAGCAAGTTTGCTGCAGTTCTGCATATTTTGCATTTAAAAAAAATTTGATATCTGAGTGAGACTGACTTACAAAATCAATGGGGGACCTTCGGCTCGTAATTTGTGTAGGTAGCTAGCCACTAAATTAACAATAAAAAAATAGCAATATAAAATAATTGAGCTGACATGGGTTAAATGAGTGTCAGTGACTGACATAAGAGAAAAAACTGCTTATGCAAATCCACATTTCGAAATTGCACCTAGAATAGTGTATTCTACTATTCTAACTCTCAACAGTAAGTTGAGACCCCGACTGAGTTCCCCCAACCCCCCCAAAAAATGTGTACATTAAATACAGTATACACACACACACACACATTTTTGGGGGGATTGCTAAGAATAAGCAAAGGAGAATGATGGTATTGTGTTAGACTGCTGGAGATAGCAAGGGAGGTGCTGGACTCTAATGCAAGGAAATGGTGCTGGACAGCGAGAAGATGTGGCAAGAGAAGATATACCTTCTACTTTGAGAAGACAGTCCGTCAGTGAGCACCTTGTCACGATAAGTCATGATAAGATCCATTGGCATTGGCTGGAGGTGGTTGGTGAAGACTGATGCCTGGGGAGAGGATTCATCATGGGGTTGATGCATCACTGGCTTGTCTGTCTGTAGGGGCCCTCTCATTTCCTCTACAGTCTTCAAAGAGACAATGTAGCAGACGCTCTTATCCAGAACAATTTACAGTTAGTGCATTCATCTTAAGATACAGTTGAAGTTGGAAGTTTACATACACACTTAGGTTGGAGTCATTAAAACTTGTTTTCAACCACTCCACAAATGTCTTGTTAACAAACTATAGTTTTGGCAAGTCGGTTAGGACATCTACTTTGTCCATGACACAAGTAATTTTTCCAACAATTGTACACAGACAGATTATTCCACTTGTAATTCACTGTATCACAATTCCAGTGGGTCAGAAGTTTACATACACTAAGTTGACTGTGCCTTTAAACAGCTTGGAAAATTCCAGAAAATTATGTCATGACTTTAGAAGCTTCTGATAGGCTAATAGATATAATTTGAGTCAATTGGAGGTGTACCTATGGATGTATTTCAAGGCCTACCTTCAAACTCAGTGCCTCTTTGCTTGACATCATGGAAAAATCCAAATAAATCAGCCAAGACCTCAGAAAAAAACATTGTAGACCTCCACAAGTCTGGTTCATCCTTGGGAGCAATTTCCAAATGCCTGAAGGTACCACGTTAATCTGTACAAACAATAGTACGCAAGTATAAACACCATGGGACCACGCAGCCGTCATACAGCTCAGGAAGGAGACGCATTCTGTCTCCTAGAGATGAACGCACTTTGTGTGAAAAGTGCAAATCAATCCCAGAACAACAGCAAAGGACCTTGTGAAGATGCTGGAGGAAACAGGTACAAAGTATCTATATCCTGTCACGAGCGTCGTCTTGAAAATGACCGGACCAAGGTGCAGCGTGGTGAGCGTACGTTTATTTTTAAAATGACACCAACAAAACAATAAACAACAAAAACCAAGGCTACGTGCATTAAACGAAGACAACAACCCACAAATGAGAAAAGGAAAAAGGCTGCCTAAGTATGATTCCCAATCAGAGACAACGATATACAGCTGTCCCTGATTGAGAATCATACCCGGCCAAAAACAAAGAACCAGAAAGCATAGACTCTCCCACCCGAGTCACAACCTGACCAAACAAACAGAGAATAAAAGGAATAAAAGGATCTCTACGGTCAGGGTGTGACATATCCACAGTAAAACAAGTCCTATATCGACATAACCTGAAAAGCTGCTCAGCAAGGAAGAAGCCACTGCTCCAAAACCGCCTTAAAAAAATCCAGCAGCACATGGGGACAAAGATCATACTTTTTGGAGAAATGTCCTCTGGTCTGATGAAACAAAAATAGAACTGGGCATATTATTATATTCAGTGTTCAGTTGATTTAAATATTAACATGGATACATACCAGGCTGCGCATTGGTCCGATCAGTCATACTCCTCGTCAGAGAAGGACAAATTCCGTTACAGAATCACCCACCAACCAAGGACCAAGCAGCGTGATTTCGGGCAGCAGCGATCTCTGGACTCAAGGACATTGGAGGAGATTTTAGATGGAAAAGGGCCCTGGGCACAGGCTGGGGAATATCGCCGCCCCAAGGCAGAGCTGGAGGCAGCAAAGCTGAGCGCGATATGAGGAGGCAGCACTGCAGCGTGACAGGCACGAGAGGCAGCACACGGGGAGTGTGGCAGAGTCAATTTGGAGACCTGAGCCCACTCCTCGTGCTTACCAGAAGAAGCGCAGTACTGGTCAGGCACCGTGTTATGCAGTCAGTCCCGTCTGTCCTGAGCTGCCAGAGACGCCCGTCTGTCCTGAGCTGCCAGAGACGCCCGTCTGTCCTGAGCTGCCAGAGCCGCCCGTTTGTCCTTAGCCGCCAGAGCCGCCCGTCAGTCAGGAGCTGCCAGAGCCGCCCGTCAGTCAGGAGCTGCCAGAGCCGCCCCGCAGTCAGGAGCTGCCAGAGCCGCCCGTCAGTCAGGAGCTGCCAGAGCCGCCCGTCACTCCGGCGCTGCCGGAGTCTCCCGCCTGTCCGGTGCTGCCGGAGTCTCCACCTGTCCGGGGCTGCCGGGTCTCCACCTGTCCGGTGCTGCCGGGTCTCCACCTGTCGGTGCTGCTGGAGTCTCCACCTGTCCGGTGCTGCCGGAATCTCCCATCTATTCGGGACCCGCTGCAAGGGTTCCCAGTCCGAGTGGGCGGCGGGATGCCGCTCCCAAGGCGTCACTTAAGTGGGCCGAGACTATGGTGGAGTGGGGTCCACGTCCCTCGCCAGAGCCGCCACAGCGGACAGACGCCCACCCAGACCCTCCCCTAGGTTCAGGTTTTGTGTCCGAGTCCGCATCTTTGGGGGGGGTTCTGTCACGTTCTGACCTTAGTTCCTTTGTTATGTCGTTGTTTTAGTTGGGTCAGGGCGTGAGTTGGGGTGGGTAGTCTATGCTCTTTTTCTATGTTGTGTTTATGTGTTTGGCCTGGTATGGTTCTCAATCAGAGGCAGGTGTTGTTCGTTGTCTCTGATTGAGAATCATACTTAGGTAGCCTGTTTTTCCCATTTGAGTTGTGGGTGATTATTTTGTTTGCGTCTACACCAGACAGGACTGTTTTCGTTGTCCTTTCGTTCTTTCACTTTGTTGTTTTGTTATTCAGTGTTCAGTTGATTTATTAAATATTAACATGAACACATACCACGCTGCGCATTGGTCTGATCTCTCATACTCCTCATCAGAGAAGGACAAATTCCATTACATTGTGTATTGTTTCGCTTCCTGAGTTAGTAATTATTTCCCTCTGAAACAGACATCAGGCAAATGTGCTGAGGTGATGACGTCCTTGATGTCTTCAGCCTTGAGTGCATCTTCAAGGGCTGTCCAAAAGGAGAGTAAGAACGGACATACCAATTCAACATCATTCTCTACGGGTCTAGACTCTAATTACCATGTCCAAGACAACACTATAAGTCCTGTCTCAGTCTGCTCTCAGAACACACTGTATATAGCCAGAAAGAATTCTGAGCATAGCTTAATATTGTCTGTTCACTTCTCTCCATGCATTGATTGAAATATGCTTATAGCATTGTAACTGCTGTAGGTAGTTGGGAGACGCTTTCAGGCTTTTCACTTGTCAGTGTCTGGTTCAAAACAAATATGAAGTGAGCATAACTTCTTATGGCTGAGGGAAGTTTTGAAAGCTTGGATGAATAAGGTGCCCAGAGTAAACTGCCTGCTACTCAGGCCCAGTTGCTAATATATGCATATTATTAGTAGATTTGGATAGAAAACACTCGAAGTTTCTAAAGCGGTTTGAATAATGTCTGTGAGTATAACAGAACTCACATGGCAGGCAAAAACCTGAGAAGAAATCCAACCAGCTAATGGGAAATCTGAGGTTTGTAGTTTTTTAAGTCATTGCCTATTGAATATACAGTGTCTATGGGGTCATTTTTGCACTTCCTAAGGCTTCCACAAAGTGTCAACAGTCTTTAGAACCTTGTTTGAGGCTTCTACTGTGAAGGAGGGAATGAGAGCTGATTGAGTCAGGGGGTCTGCCAGAGTGGCATAAGCTGATAACGCACTCACGTGAGAGCGACCTGCGTTCCATTGCATTTTCTACAGACAAAGGAATTCTCCGGTTGAAACATTATTGAAGATTTATGTTAAAAACATCCTAAGATTGATTCTATACTTCGTTTGACATGTTTCTACAAACTATATGACTTTTTGTCTGAACTTTCGCCTGGACTTGCCCCGCGCCTCGTGAGTTTGGATTGTGTACTAAACGCACAAACAAAAGGAGGTATTTGGACATGCATTATGGACTTTATCGAACAAATCAAACATTTATTGTGGAACTGGGATTCCTGGGAGTGCATTCTGATGAAGATCATCAAAGGTAAGTGAATATTTATAATGCTATTTCTGACTTCTGTTGACTTCACAACATGGCGGATATCAATATGGCTTGTTTTGTCTCTGAGCGCTGTACTCAGATTATAGCATGGTGTGCTTTTTGGTAAAGCTTTTTTGAAATCTGACACAGCGGTTGCATACATATATTGTGTAACATGAAGTCCTATGAGTGTCATCTGATGAAGATCATCAAGGTTAGTGATTAATTTTATCTCTATTTCTGCTTTTTGTGACTCCTCTCTTTGGCTGGAAAAATGGCTGTGTTTTTCTGTGACTTGGTGCAGACCTAGTTCTAGGGTGTGCTTTCCTCTTTCCGGAACTGAAATGAATACCACATTTTTTTTCTAGTTGTGAGAACGAGGAGCCACCCTTCTTATGGCATTTGACCCTGCTCTGTCCCCAAAAACAGTAAAAACACAAAACTCATCTTAGTCCGAGTACGTATTTCAGCCAAAATTAGCGATGTCAGATTCGGGAAAATTTGGATTTTGGGATCCTCTGCAAAAGTCTGACATATGTATTTCACAACAGTACGTGTTTCTTCACAGGCTTGATGGTAATTTCCCATCATTCATATTGACTCAACCTCAGCCATTCTGATCTTAATCCAATCTTGATTGGATAACGGTCCGATGGCATATCGTAATGAAATAAATTGAACTCATATGCTAACATGAATTACACGATCACAACTGTGATTATACTTCCATCATTGAGTTATCCTGCATTCCCTTTTCCAAGTCGATCTGTCGTCACAGTAATCCCTCTCTCCAATTAACCAACAAATTCAGTCAAAGTAGAAAAAGTCACTACAGTTTGTCACTGATTGTCACAATAAAATTGGCCTCTAACTTCTTTCCCATTTCTCTCTCTCTTTTCCCTTTTGTCATTTGGAGCAAGTGCCCCAGATAAGAAATTGCTTACATCCCACTCAGTGTGGGACTGGGTGGGTTAGCTTCCACAGGGTATGTACCAATGTGCAGAGAGCACACTTCGACAGATGCCATCAGAGAACAAGCATATGAATTACCAGGCAGCCTGCCATCAGCGAGTTCACACAGAATGCCATTAATACCTGATGAACAGTCCAGACAACAACACAACAACAACATGAAAGCCGTGGCAACTGGGACCCAGGTAAAGGTTCCATCATTTATATATTAATGGTTTTATTAACAAAGACTTCAACTAGCAGCTAGTGAAACCCCTCAAAAGTTACAATGATGGAGGCGTCGAAGTTTGATGCCAGGCTGCAGCAACCAGGGGACCCGTCAGCGAATCACGTACCGATGAATAAAGATAACGCCACTGTTGACCAATAACTAATTCAGAAGCCATGAGATATTTATGGATACAATTAAAGAAAACACAATCCTTTTAAATTTAAATTACGGTAGATATTAGCATTATCAATGAAGTCACAATTTATATTAAGTAGGTAAAGTACCTTCACAAGTGTACTATAATTGGATGGGATCAGTGAATCTGTTATTGGGGATTAATTAAAAAAGCATAAGGAAAGCCTTTGTTAAGTCTTTAAATGTTCATTACTAAAATAAGGCACAAGATGTTTTGATCTATGTGATATTTTCATTATTATTATACAATTAATAGTCAACCAATGATTAAATGCATAAAATATCTGAAACAATTAATACTAAGTGATGTATTTACACTATATAAAAAGTTTATATTTTCTCTCATATTCCATCTCTTCCTGGTATGACATGGCCTCAAAACATTATTAATTGATTATCATAAATATTTCCACTTTTACAAGGTAACATTTTCCACAGGAGGCTCTGATAACGTCAGACACACTGTTTTCATTAAAATGACGATGTGATCCAAAGTGTTGTTTAATGAGATGATTGCTACAGCCTGACCTTAATGGAAAGAAGCCTACCCTTAGGCCAGGAGGAATGTACCAGCCTGACCTTAATGGAAAAAGCCTACCCTTAGGCCAGGAGAATGTACCAGCGAAGGCACGGGAGGAAAGGGAATATTGGAGTGCTGCTGATACAGAAAACACTACTTTGTCTTCTTGGAGGATGTTCAATCAGCTTTTAGGAATGGCCCTTGACCCGACAAGGCCTGGGGCCCACAAGTAATCAAGCAGTGTGTGTGTGTGTGTGTGTGTGTGTGTGTGTGTGTGTGTGTGTGTGTGTGTGTGTGTGTGTGTGTGTGTGTGTGTGTGTGTGTGTGTGTGTGTGTGTGTGTGTGTGTGTGTGTGTGTGTGTGTGTGTGTGTGTGTGTGTGTGTACCTTATCTGTTTGCACGTTATCTTATCTTCCTCGTGATATGGAACTCCATTGTCCAGGGTCTTTATTTAGCTAAACAGTTGCTGTGTCAGCTCGTTGGGAGAAGCGAAGGGCCGACCTTGGCCTGCTTGGATAGCCTCTCTTCCTGCTTTTTTAGACAATGTATTGATAACGGGCCCATTTGCTAAGTGTAGTATAGTTATGGAACGAGTAATGGACACCGATGGAGAAGGCACTCACATCCTCATCATTATTGAAATGCCTCACTCTTCTTTGTTACCTAGCAACTCACAAAATCTACTGTATCTGTCTGGACATTATGTACCCGTACATGTCTATAGGACAATATATCAAACATTCCTTTGTTTAGTTTCAAACTAGTTTATTTACTGTTTGGTGAATATGACAATGACAAACCTAATTAAGTGGAATAATCATGCATATTTATTTAAGGCATGCTACAAGGGTGATACACTTGCAGCTTGTGTGGCACGTACAGATGTGGTGATTTAACACCCACATAGTTGTGATTGTAAAAAGTAATGCTCAAAGAAAGTTTGGTTCCGCTCTCTTTCCTACCCTTCCCTTTCCATCTCAACATGTTCAAATCAAGACGACTGGGACATGCACATTTAATTCCGACTGCCCTCCTCACATTTCCTTACGATGTTAATCTCGGTTTCCTTTAGTGGGAAGAAACAGTTGAGCCGTGTACAGGGCTAGAATCTGATCTGGGATCTGAGGAGAGGAGAGGGGGCATACTGACTGGGTACTGTGTGGTTCCCAGATACCCGGTGCGTGAGTGTGTGTGTGTATCGGGTGCGTACTGCCCCTGAGACGATTTTCAGCAGGCGGTGCAGAGATGAGAGAGAGAGAGAGACGTGTGAGAGAGAGAGAGACGAGAGGGCAAGAGAGAGACGAGGGAGACAAAGGAGACGAAGAGAGAGAGAGAGAGAGAGAGAGAGAGAGAGAGAGAGAGAGAGAGAGAGAGAGAGAGAGAGATGTTTCCTATGGGGGCCTGTTACCGAGGAGGGAGATTTACCGTCCCTCTCAGTCAAAGTGCCCCTCACTCCTGCTGTGCTCTGAGACACACACACACACACACACACACACACGCTCCCAACTCTCCACAGGAAAACCCAGAGCCTAATGCACCCAGCCTCCTGAGCAGCACACTGCCACGTACGTTGGGCAAACCAAACCAAGTGGGACACTAACTCCGACTCTGCGACTTTGATAGTTGTTTAATTACTCATGTGATGTGATTCAGATGTCTAGGGGCTTCAACAGAAAGTTCGCCTGACGGTTCCAACAGGGGAGGCAGGAGCAGACATTTTAGGAGAGCAGAGCGGTAGGTGAAAACCAAACCTATTTATTATTTATCAATATATCAGTTTACGTGCTGTCACACAGGGTCCCAGTAGTGTGGTGCCTGATGCTAAACGGTGATGCTACATGAAGTGCTGGATGCTAAATAGGTTTTTGTGTACTAACTAGGTGACATCTGGGACTTTGAACAGGATGAAACACTCTTCATGGCTAGCTGGAGAGGCACTGTGTTCTGTTGTGATGAAAAAGTATTCAAATGTAGATCTCCGTTTTCTTTACCTCCTTGGTCTGAATTCGGTGAGACTAAATGTTACATTCATAGAAAGTGTTATAAAACTACTCTGTAAAGTTTTACCTGAAATACACTATTATATTACTTTGAATATAACCTGGCAATTATATAAATGTAAGTATTTGATTTACATATTGATAGTAGGGTTAATCTCTAACTGGTTAAAAAAATATTTTAATATGTTGAGAGAACTTAAGATTTATATTAATGTAACATCTTCACTCAACTCTCAAACAATACAAAAGCTGTATTGTGTAATATAACACTGACTAGACATGAGCCTGATCTGATTCTTTCATGTTAAAATGTCTCATTGTTTTCTAACCGCTAGTCTGAGTCTTTAAATTAAAACCAGAAGGGAGAATGCAGGGCAGAGGAAACCACACTGAAGAAGCCACGCAAGGGGCGCATTGTCAAAACAATATAAAGCCCTGCCTGGCTCTCTCTCAATCTGTGTGTGTGTGTGTGTGTGTGTGTGTGTGTGTGTGTGTGTGTGTGTGTGTGTGTGTGTGTGTGTGTGTGTGTGTGTGTGTGTGTGTGTGTGTGTGTGTGTGTGTGTGTGTGTGCGTGTGTGTGTGTGTGTGTGTGTGTGTGTGTGTGTGCTTGCGTGAGTGTGTGTAATACAGTGCCTTGCGAAAGTATTCGGCCCCTTGGAACTTTGCGACCTTTTGCCACATTTCAGGCTTCAAACATAAAGATATAAAACTGTATTTTTTGTGAAGAATCAACAACAAGTGGGACACAATCATGAAGTGGAACGACATTTATTGGATATTTCAAACTTTTTTAACAAATCAAAAACTGAAAAATTGGGCGTGCAAAATTATTCAGCTCCCTTAAGTTAATACTTTGTAGCGCCACCTTTGCTGCGATTACAGCTGTAAGTCGCTTGGGGTATGTCTCTATCAGTTTTGCACATCGAGAGACTGACATTTTTTCCCATTCCTCCTTGCAAAACAGCTCGAGCTCAGTGAGGTTGGAGGGAGAGCATTTGTGAACAGCAGTTTTCAGTTCTTTCCACAGATTCTCGATTGGATTCAGGTCTGGACTTTGACTTGGCCATTCTAACACCTGGATATGTTTATTTTTGAACCATTCCATTGTAGATTTTGCTTTATGTTTTGGATCATTGTCTTGTTGGAAGACAAATCTCCGTCCCAGTCTCAGGTCTTTGCAGACTCCATCAGGTTTTCTTCCAGAATGGTCCTGTATTTGGCTCCATCCATCTTCCCATCAATTTTAACCATCTTCCCTGTCCCTGCTGAAGAAAAGCAGGCCCAAACCATGATGCTGCCAGCACCATGTTTGACAGTGGGGATGGTGGGTTCAGGGTGATGAGCTGTGTTGCTTTTACGCCAAACATAACATTTAGCATGGTTGCCAAAAAGTTCAATTTTGGTTTCATCTGACCAGAGCACCTTCTTCCACATGTTTGGTGTGTCTCCCAGGTGGCTTGTGGCAAACTTTAAACAACACTTTTTATGGATATCTTTAAGAAATGGCTTTCTTCTTGCCACTCTTCCATAAAGGCCAGATTTGTGCAATATACGACTGATTGTTGTCCTATGGACAGAGTCTCCCACCTCAGCTGTAGATCTCTGCAGTTCATCCAGAGTGATCATGGGCCTCTTGGCTGCATCTCTGATCAGTCTTCTCCTTGTATGAACTGAAAGTTTAGAGGGACGGCCAGGTCTTGGTAGATTTGCAGTGGTCTGATACTCCTTCCATTTCAATATTATCGCTTGCACAGTGCTCCTTGGGATGTTTAAAGCTTGGGAAATCTTTTTGTATCCAAATCCGGCTTTTAACTTCTTCACAACAGTATCTCGGACCTGCCTGGTGTGTTCCTTGTTCTTCATGATGTTCTCTGCGCAGGTGCATTTATACGGAGACTTGATTATACACAGGTGGATTGTATTTATCATCATTAGTCATTTAGGTCAACATTGGATCATTCAGAGATCCTCACTGAACTTCTGGAGAGAGTTTGCTGCTCTGAAAGTAAAGGGGCTGAATAATTTTGCACGCCCAATTTTTCAGTTTTTGATTTGTTAAAAAAGTTTGAAATATCCAATAAATGTCGTTCCACTTCATGATTGTGTCCCACCTTTTGTTGATTCTTCACAAAAAAATACAGTTTTATATCTTTATGTTTGAAGCCTGAAATGTGGCAAAAGGTTGCAAAGTTCAAGGGGGCCGAATACTTTCGCAAGGCACTGTATGTGCTTGTAGCCCACACACTCCTATTAGCACAAAGGCTGTGCTGATTATTACTTCCAGAAATGAAGTAATGTAAAGAGGAGACTCTTCATAACCCATCATATTGTTTGACTGTAACCAGTCGTGGCATCTTCCCATCTGTGCCCCCTTGGCAAAACCTGTTTGAAGTCTGAAGGAGGTTGTTTTACTTCCCCTAGCAGTTGGAGAGGATGGGAGAGGATCCACTGTGATGTGGAACTTTTGATTGACACATTCTGGTTTTGGCTCCATTTCTGAGGAGATGTTCCTGGATTGACATTTGAGTTGTGGCGGGGAAATTAGAAGATTCGGACAAAAGTATACTTTCTTCCTCAATTGAGGACGTTTTGTTTTATTGCGTTGCTTGCAAAGTTTGCTGGATGAAATAACCCATATACTTTTTTCCCTGTCTCCCTTCATCTCTCTCTCTCTCTGTTTCTCTCTCTCTGTTTCTCTCTCTCGCTCTCCCCCCATCTCTCTCTAACTTGCTCCCCACCTCTCTCTCTGACTTTCTCTCCCCCCTCTCTATCTCTCTTTCCCCTCCCTTGTCTCTCTCGCTCACCAGCTCTCACCACCACCAGTATATGGGGAACCCCTACACTATCTGTCCATCTCCTAAGACAAAGCGTGGAATGTGTTCTATAATGGTCGCCCCAATCGTACATGTGTTGGTGCTAATGGCCGTCATGGCCGCCCTGCCTGGCCCTGGAATGTGTCAGATAAACAGCACCACAGACGAGGGGGAGAAGGACTCCCTACCCCCAGACCAGGGCCTGGTCCTCCACAACACCCACATCACCCCCCAACCCCTGGGCTTCCACAGCACCAGCAGCCCCTTCCTGGAGCATGGGAGCCCCATCTCCACCAGGGGCCACAAGGGGCCCCAATGGCCCAGGGTCGGAGCTGGGTCTGGGGCCACAAACATCACCAGGATAAGGGCCCCTCCACCATGCACCATCGCCACTTCCATTCAAGGCCATTTCAAATACATCAACACAGTGATTTCTATCATGGTGTTTGTGGTGGGCATAGTGGGCAATGCCACCCTATTGAGAATTATCTACCAGAATAAGTGCATGAGGAACGGGCCCAATGCCCTCATCGCCAGCCTGGCGCTGGGAGACCTCATCTACATCACCATAGATATACCCATCAACGTCTACAAGGTAAGAGACGCATATCCATCCTGTACACTGGACATCACAGTGAATTTTGCATGGATAAATTGAAGCATAATTCCATCTCAGAGAGAAGGAGAGAGCGAGAGATTATTTAACTTGCTTTGGCAATGTAAACATATGTTTCCCATGCCAATAAAGCCCCTTGAATTGAGAGAGAGAGAGAGAGGCAGAGAAAAGAAAGGA
>NC_068449.1:51481427-51523927 GCF_023373465.1 Oncorhynchus keta | reverse complement strand
CTCTCTCTGAGCCCCGTTCCCTCTCTCTCTCTGAGCCCCGGTCCCTCTCTCTCTCTCTGAGCCCCGGTCCCTCTCTCTCTCTGAGCCCCGGTCCCTCTCTCTCCTCATCAAGGTAGATCATATCACCATACTCCCCAACACCCCACTCCCGTCTACACAACAACACAATTACATTTGCTTCGGCTGTGAGAGAATTTGGTTGGATGATTTACTGAAGCAATCAACGCCATCTTGGACCGTTCGCTTTTCCCATAGAGAGAGAGAAAGTCATAATGCTTCAGAGAAAAAGAGAGAGACCAGTGGGACTGGGGGCCAGGGGCCCTCTTTCTCTCGGTCGGCAATCACCAGATTCTGCCTTTGATTATATTAGCATTAAACAACACCCTGACAGATATGACAAATAGGGGCATTAGAGCATGTCATTTATTCTCCACTCCCTCCCTCTCTCTCTCCAGAACCGCTAGGGTTCACTTCCCCTCCCCGACGTCCCCGCGCCCCGCTAGCCCACATCCACACTGCCCCGGTGACACCAGAACGGATGTGTAATCTCTCTAGATTACCTCTCTTTTGGAGAACAAGTGAAGTGAATAATGGGAAGTAAATGGGATGGAGGGGAGGAAAAGGGGAGGAGGAGGAAAAAGGCAGAGGAAAGGCGGTGTTTCTTTTTAAAATAAAACAGATTTTTAAAAAGCGCAGTGCGGTCTGAGAGAGAGGTGTCATTAATCAATTGTGTTTTCAGTTTTTTGTGGTGTTTTAAATAGGAAACCCCTCTTCTGCTAACAAACAAGGCCCAGCAGGGAATTAGTTATTATCCTGCATCTTTGGTGGTGTGTGTGTGTCTCTGCACTGTGGGGGTGTGTGTGTGTCTCTGCACTGTGGGGGTGTGTGTGTGTCTCTGCACTGTGGGGGTGTGAGTGTGTCTGCACTGTGGGGGTGTGTGTGTGTCTCTGCACTGTGGGGGTGTGTGTGTCTCTGCACTGTGGGGGTGTGAGTGTGTCTCTGCACTGTGGGGGTGTGAGTGTGTCTCTGCACTGTGGGGGTGTGTGTGTGTCTCTGCACTGTGGGGGTGTGAGTGTGTCTCTGCACTGTGGGGGTGTGAGTGTGTCTCTGCACTGTGGGGTGTGAGTGTGTCTCTGCACTGTGGGGGTGTGAGTGTGTCTCTGCACTGTGGGGGTGTGTGTGGGGGTGTGAGTGTGTCTCTGCACTGTGGGGGTGTGAGTGTGTCTGTGCACTGGGGGGTGTGAGTGTGTCTCTGCACTGTGGGGGTGTGAGTGTGTCTCTGCACTGTGGGGTGTGAGTGTGTCTCTGCACTGTGGGGGTGTGTGTGTCTCTGCACTGTGGGGGTGTGTGTGTGTCTCTGCACTGTGGGGGTGTGTGTGTCTCTGCACTGTGGGGGTGTGTGTGTGTCTCTGCACTGTGGGGGTGTGTGTGTGTCTCTGCACTGTGGGGGTGTGAGTGTGTCTCTGCACTGTGGGGGTGTGAGTGTGTCTCTGCACTGTGGGGGTGTGAGTGTGTCTCTGCACTGTGGGGGTGTGAGTGTGTCTCTGCACTGTGGGGGTGTGAGTGTATTTGTGTATTTCTGTGTATTTCTGTGTGTGTGTGTGCGTGTGCGTGTGCGTGTGTGTGAATGCATACGTGTGTGCGCTTACCTGTGTGTGTGCCTGCCTGAGTGTGTGTGCAGTGTATTAATACATGTAAATGTCCAGTCAGGACCAGCAGACCATGGCCTCTCCCTGATCCCTGCTCCCCACCATTAGCTGTGTGATATATCTCCAGTTTATTGACACCCAGCCCATTGATCTACTGCTGCACCACACCTGCTATGATTCCTTCATCTGGATTCATGAATCCTCGATCAGCACGGCACTGAATAAACTTGGACACAAAAAACAACCAAACAGAAGGGGAAGCTGCTAACCGGAATCAATGCAAAGCAGCATTTCCCCTCCACATCAGGTTGGCCCCAGCCACAGAGGAACGCTGAGGGCCACCAGGGTCAAAGGTGGACGGACAGGTCGGGAACCCTTGACCTTAATGCCAATATCAGCGGTCATTAAAGATGCCTTCTCTCTCGTTTGGAGAAAGGGAACGAGAGATTGGGGTGACTCTGGAATGGCCTGAGGGGAGCTGAGGAGGAGAGATAGGAAGAGATGGTTCCTCCATCTCTCCATCCTGGAGTTACTGCACTCAAGGTGAGGAAGATAGGGACGATAACTCAGATGGGGTGAAGAGGAGGGAGTGAGAGGGAGGGAAGGAAAGAGAGAGGTGGAGGTAAAGAGACAAAGATGGAAGACTTGCCTGAGAACAGAGCAGCATGACCAGCTCTACCACCGAACTGCTGGACTTCATACACATCAGACCTGGAGAAAGAAAGAAAGAAAGAAGGAAAGAAGGAAAGAAAGAAAGAAAGAAAGAAAGAAAGAAAGAGAGAGAAAGAGAGAAGGCGAAAGAGAGTGGAGAGAAGAGAGAAAGAAAGAGAGAAAGAAAGAGAGAGAGAGAAGAAGAGAGAGAAAGAAAGAAAGAAGAGAAAGAAAGAAAGAAAGAAAGAGAGAGGAGAGAGAGAGAAGGAGAGAGAGAGGAGAGTGGAGAGAGAGAGAGAGAGAGTTGAGAGAGAGAGAGAGAGAGAGAGAGAGAGAGACAGAGAGAGAGGAGAGAGAGAGAGCGAGAGAGGATGTGGAGAGAGCAAGAGAGAGAGAGAGAGAGAGCGAGAGAGGATGTGGAGAGAGAGCGAGAGAAGAGAGGAGAGAGAGAGAGAGAGAGAGAGAGAGAGGATGTGGAGAGAGAGCGAGAGAGAGGATGTGAGAGAGAGAGAGAGAGAGAGAGAGAGAGAGGAGAGAGAGAGAGCGAGAGAGGACGTGGAGAGAGAGAGAGAGAGAGAGAGAGAGAGAGAGAGAGAGAGAGAGAGAGAGAGAGAGAGGATGTGAGAGAGAGAGAGAGAGAGAGAGAGAGAGAGAGAGAGACGTGGAGAGAGAGAGAGAGAGAGAGAGAGAGAGAGAGAGAGAGAGGAGAGAGAGAGAGAGAGAGGACGTGGAGAGAGAGAGAGAGAGAGAGAGAGAGAGAGAGAGAGAGAGAGAGAGAGAGAGAGAGAGAGAGAGAGAGAGAGAGAGTGGAGAGAGAGAGAGAGAGAGAGAGAGAGAGAGAGAGAGAGAGAGAGAGAGAGAGAGAGGACGTGGAGAGAGAGAGAGAGGGACGTGGAGAGAGAGAGAGGAGTGGAGAGAGAGAGAGGGACGTGGAGAGAGAGAGAGGACGTGGAGAGAGAGAGAGGAGAGAGAGAGAGAGAGAGAGGAGAGAGAGAGAGAGAGAGAGGACGGGAGAGAGAGAGAGAGAGAGTGGAGAGAGAGAGGAGTGGCGAGAGAGAGAGGACGTGGAGAGAGAGAGGACGTGGAGAGAGAGAGAGGGACGTGAGAGAGAGAGAGGACGAGAGAGAGAGAGAGAGGACGTGGAGAGAGAGAGAGGAGAGAGAGAGAGAGAGGACGTGGAGGAGAGAGAGAGAGAGAGAGAGAGAGAGAGAGAGGACGTGGAGAGAGAGAGAGAGGAGGACGTGGAGAGAGAGAGAGAGAGGACGTGAGAGAGAGAGAGAGAGGAGGAGAGAGAGAGAGAGGGACGTGGAGGGAGAGAGAGAGAGGAGGAAGAGAGAGAGAGAGAGAGGACGTGGAGAGAGAGAGAGGACGTGGAGAGAGAGAGAGAGAGGACGTGGAGAGAGAGAGAGAGAGGACGTGGAGAGAGAGAGAGGACGTGGAGAGAGAGAGAGGACGTGGAGAGAGAGAGGACGTGGAGAGAGAGAGGACGTGGAGAGAGAGAGGACGTGGAGAGAGAGAGGGGACGTGGAGAGAGAGAGGACGTGGAGAGAGAGAGGACGTGGAGAGAGAGAGGACGTGGAGAGAGAGAGGACGTGGAGAGAGAGGACGTGGAGAAAGAGGGAGAGAGAAAGCGAGAGAAAGCGAGAGAGAAAGCGAGAGAGAAAGCGAGAGAGAAAGCGAGAGAGAAAGCGAGAGAGAGGGGGGATAGAGAGACAAGGAGAGAATGAAAGTTTAAACTAAAATACAAGCTCACTGCCATGACAACCATTTTGGCTGCCTTCTTCAGTAAAAATGTAGACGTGTGTAGTAGTGTGTGCACGCTCCAATGAACCCACACACAAACACAATCTGACTATAAGTACCTAATCCGGCGACATCTGCGTGGGGACAGAGTAGTATTGATGTGGCCTAATGAGTGGACATGATGTTACTGTAAACTAATACATATTGGGCCTTGTATTACAGGCTGAGACGTGGTTCAGCATATGTCTCATTGATCCTATAGTGGTGGAAGGTCTGAGGGGAAGAGGGGGGCAGTGGGTGGGGGCAGTGGAGTGGCCAGGGGTCATTTCATATGCAGAGAGGAAAAGGGACCTCTGCATTCTCAGTTACTCTAGTCTATGCACGCCAACGCACACACGTATGTATGGATACACACACATAATCCCCCCGCACTCTCAGACACACACACAAATCCCTAACCCCTCCCCCCCCATCCCCCTGCAGCTATCAATCAACTTTCCATTTTGTTTGGTGGCAGTAGACATCCCAAACACTCCCATTAGTGGGCTGACCCCTGACCCAGGCCTCTAGGACCTGCCCCTCCCCTCACTGTACCGCAGCACAGCTACAATCAGTTAGTTAAAACTGATCCACTCTACTGAGGCCTTTACCAGCCTTGATGTCATTACCAAAGGGCCTGTGTTAGTGCTGTTTAGATGAAGAAGCGTGTGAAATGGCCCGTAATTCTGCAGTGTGTATACTAGTGTGGCTGTGTCTGAGGGTGGGATGGTAAGTTTAGCCCTCAGATCATTGACAGTCAGGTCGGAAATCTAGAGAAACCTTTTATTGAGATAAGTGGTCCATAGAAAAGACGAGTTTGATATCATTATAATGTAGTGTGTGTGTAAGGACTTTGTGACATCTGCTGATGTATGTTTGTGTGGGAATCCATGTGGTCCTTGATGCTCTCTAGACGGGTACTTACTGGTGCCCTCGATGAGGAGCTCCTGTCCGTGACTACCCAGCAGGGTGCGAGAGAGGAAGGGGGCAAAGTCCACAAAGATCTCTCTCAGTAGGGGGGCAGCCTTATCCAGAGCATGCTCCAGTCTCTCTGAGATACTGAGGGGAAGATGAGACACTCATATTCAAACACATGCACATTACGTGTTTACACCAGGCAAATATGTAGAATAGAATATTAAATTGCATAGAGGAGACTTTATAACTGAAATTGATCCACAAAGCAGCAGATAAAACCACTACAGAATACAGTCGAACATCACAACACAAATAGAGAAAAATTAAGAGTGTGTGTGAGAGAGAGAGAGAGAGAGAGAGAGAGAGAGAGAGAGAGAGAGAGAGAGTGTGTGTGTGATGTATCACCTCATACTGGGGGCTGTGTCCCGGGTCATTGGGGACAGCGTGGGGACAGATGGCAGGTTGGCGCTGGCTGATCCTGGTAGAAACCAGAGAGCCTCATTATTAGTCTGGGAGCAAGACAGGACAGTAGACACACACGAACAGAAGAGCATACACACACACACACACACACACACCTCCCTCATCCACCTCAATACATTTCTACATAAAGAAAGGAGTGGAGTATAAATGTGGTTTCTGGAGATAATCCAGTGGTTCATTATTAGTATCATTATCAGTATCATTATTAGCATCAGTATCATCATCATTATTACTATCATTATTAGCATCATTATCAGTATTGGTATCATTATTAGTATCATTATTAGCATCGTTATCAGTATCGGTATCGTTAGTATCATTATTAGTATCGGTATCATCATTAGTATCAGTATCATTATTAGCATCATTATCAGTATCATTATTAGTATCAGTATCATTATTAGCATCAGTATCATTATTAGCATCAGTATTATTATTAGTATCATTATTACCATCAGTATCATTATTCGTATCATGATTAGTATCAGTATCATTATTCGTATCATGATTAGTATCAGTATCATTATTAGTATCAGTATCATTATTGGTATCAGTATCATTATTAGCATCAGTAACAGCATTATTAGCATCAGTAACAGCATTATTAGCATCAGTAACAGCATTATTAGCATCAGTAAGAGCATTATTAGCATCAGTAACAGCATTATTAGCATCAGTATCATTATTAATATCAGTATCATTACTAGTAGCAGTATCGTTATGAGTATCATTATAAGTATTAGTATCATTATTAGTATCAGTATCATTATTAGCATCAGTATCATTATTAGTATAATTATTAGCATCATTATTACTATCATTATTACTATCATTATTAGTATCATTATTAGTATCATTATTAGCATCATTATCAGAATCAGTATTATTATTAGTATCATTATTACCATCAGTATCATTATTCGTATCATGGTTAGTATCAGTATCATTATTGGCATCAGTATCATTATTAGTATCAGTATCATTACTAGTAGCATTATCGTTATGAGTATCATTATTAGTATCAGTATCATTATTAGTATCAGTATCGTTATGAATATCATTATTTGTATCAGTGTCATTATTAGTATCATTATTAGTATCATTATTAGCATCAGTATTATTATTAGTATCAGTATCAGCATTATTAGTATCAGCATTATTAGTATCAGTAGCATTATTAGTATCATTATAATTATCATTAGTATCATTATCAGCATCAGTATCAGTATCATTATTAGTAGCAGTATCATTATTTGTATAATTATTAGCATCAGTATCATTATTAGTATCAGTATTAGCATCAGTACCATTATTAGTATTAGTATCCTTATTAGTATCATTAGCATTATCGGGCGGCAGGGTAGCCTAGTGGTTAGAGCGTTGGACTAGTAACCAAAAGGTTGCAAGTTCGAATCCCCGAGCTGACAAGGTATAAATCTGTCGTTCTGCCCCTGAACAGGTAATCAACCCACTGTTCCTAGGCCATCATTGAAAATAAGAATATGTTCTTAACTGACATGCCTAGTAAAATAAAGGTTAAATTAAAATTAGTATTAGTATCATTATCATTACTGATATCATTATTGGTACCATTATTAGCATCAGTATCATTATTAGTATTAGTATCGGTATCAGCATTATTAGTATCAATATCATTATTAGTATCAGTATCATTATTAGTATCAGTATTAGTATCATTACTAGTATCAGTATTAGTATCATTATTAGTATCAATATCATTATTAGCATCAGCATCATTATTAGTATCAGTATCATATTATTAGTATCATTATTAGCATCAGTACCATTATTAGTATCAGTATCCTTATTAGTATCCTTATTAGTATCCTTATTAGTATCCGTATTAGTATAATTAGTATCAGTATCATTATCATTATTAGCATCAGTATCATTATTTGCATCAGTAGCATTATTAGTATCAGTATCATTATTAGTATCAGTATTAGTATCATTATTAGTATCATTATCAGTATCATTATTAGTATCAGTATCATTATTTGTATCAGTATCATTATTAGCATCCGTATCATTATTAGTATCAGTATTAGTATCATTATTAGTATCATTATTAGCATCAGTATCAATATTTGTATCAGTATCAGTATCAGCATCAGTATCATTATTAGCATCAGTATCAGTATCATTATCAGTATCATTATTAGTATCATTGTTAGTATCAGTATCGTTATTAGTATCCGTATCATTATTAGTATCAGTATCATTATTCACATCAGTATCATTATTAGCATCAGTATCATTATTAGTATCAGTATTAGTATCATTATTAGTATCATTATTAGTATCATTATTAGCATCAGTATCAATATTTGTATCAGTATCAATATTTGTATCAGTATCATTATTAGCATCAGTATCAGTATCATTATCAGTATCAGTATCATTATTAGTATCATTGTTAGTATCAGTATCGTTATTAGTATCCGTATCATTATTAGTATCAGTATCATTATTCGCATCAGTATGATTAACAGTATCATTATTAGCATCATTATTAGCATCAGTACCATTATTAGTATCAGTATCCTTATTAGTATCCTTATTAGTATCAGTATCATTATTAGTATAATTATTAGTATCAGTATCATTATTAGCATCATTATCAGTATCATTATGATTATTAGTATCATTATTGGTATCATTATTAATATCAGTATTAGCATCATTATCAGTATCAGTATCATTATTAGCATCAGTATCATTATTAGTATCAGCATCATTATTAGTATCAGTATCATTATTAGTATCATTATTAGCATCAGTACCATTATTAGTATCAGTACCATTATTAGTATCCTTATTAGTATCAGTATTAGTATAATTATTAGTATCAGTATCATTATTAGCATCAGTATCATTATTAGTATCAGTATCATTATTAGTATCATTATCAGTATCATTATCAGTATCAGTATCATTATCATTATTCATATCATTATTCGTATCAGTATCATTATTCGTATCAGTATCATTATTAGCATCAGTATCATTATTAGTATCAGTATTAGTATCATTATTAGTATCATTATCAGTATCATTATTAGCATCAGTATCAATATTTGTATCCGTATCAGTAACAGCATCATTATTAGCATCAGTATCAGTATCATTATCAGTATCATTATTAGTATCATTGTTAGTATCAGTATCGTTATTAGTATCTGTATAATTATTAGTATCAGTATCATTATTCGCATCAGTATGATTAACAGTATCATTATTAGCATCATTATTAGCATCAGTACCATTATTAGTATTAGTATCCTTATTAGTATCAGTATTAGTATAATTATTAGTATCAGTATCATTATTAGCATCATTATCAGTATCATTATGATTATTGGTATCATTAGTGGTATCATTATCATTACTGATATCATTATTAGTATCATTATTGGTATCATTATTAGTATCAGTATCATTATTAGTATCAGTATCAGCATTATTAGTATCGGTATCAGCATTATTAGTATCGGTATCAGCATTATTAGTGTCAGTATCAGCATTATTAGTATCCGTATCATTGTTAGTATCAGTATCAGCATAATTAGTATCCGTATCATTGTTAGTATCAGTATCAGTATTAGCATCATTATCAGTATAAGTATCATTATTAGCATCAGTATCATTATCAGTATCATTATTAGTATCAGTATCATTATTAGCATCAGTACCATTATTAGTATCAGTACAATTATTAGTATCCTCATTAGTATCAGTATCAGTATTCATATAATTATCAGTATCAGTATAATCATTAGTATCAGTATCATTATTAGTATCAGTATCATTATTAGTATCATTATCAGTATCATTATTAGTATCAGTATCATTATTCGTATCATTATTCGTATCAGTATCAGTATCATTATTAGTATCAGTATCATTATTAGTATCAGTATCATTATTAGTATCAGTATTAGTATAATAATAAAAATATAATAATATCAATATTAGTATCATTATTAGCATCAGTATCATTATTAGCATCAGTATCATTATTAGTATCAGTATCAGCATCAGTATCATTATTAGCATAAGTATCAGTATCATTATCAGTATCATTATTAGTATCATTATTAGCATCAGTATCAGCATTATTAGTATCAGTATCATTGTTAGTATCAGTATCGTTATTAGTATCCGTATCATTATTTGTATCAGTATCATTATTAGTATCCGTATCATTATTAATATCAGTATCATTATTAGCATCGGTATCATTAACAGTATCATTATTAGCATCTGTATCATTATTAGTATCTGTATCATTATTAGTATCAGTATCATTATTAGCATCAGTATCATTAACAATATAATTATTAGTATCAGTATCATTATTAGTATCAGTATTAGCATCAGTACCATTATTAGTATTAGTATCCTTATTAGTATCAGTATTAGTATCATTATCAGTATCATTATTAGCATCAGTATCAATATTTGTATCAGTATCAGTATCAGCATCAGTATCATTATTAGCATCAGTATCAGTATCATTGTTAGTATCAGTATCGTTATTAGTATCCGTATCATTATTAGTATCAGTATCATTATTCACATCAGTATGATTAACAGTATCATTATTAGCATCAGTACCATTATTAGTATCAGTATCCTTATTAGTATCCTTATTAGTATCAGTATTAGTATCATTATTAGTATAATTATTAGTATCAGTATCATTATTAGCATCATTATCAGTATCATTATGATTATTAGTATCATTATTGGTATCATTATTCATATCAGTATCATTATTAGTATCAGTATCATTATTAGTATCAGTATCAGCATTATTAGTATCAGTATCAGCATTATTAGTATCAGTATCAGCATTATTAGTATCCGTAACAGCATTATTAGTATCCGTAACAGCATTATTAGTATCCGTATCAGCATAATTAGTATCCGTATCATTGTTAGTATCAGTATCAGTATTAGCATCATTATCAGTATGAGTATCATTATTAGCATCAGTATCATTATCAGTATCATTATTAGTATCAGTATCAGTATCATTATTAGCATCAGTACCATTATTAGTATCAGTACCATTATTAGTATCCTTATTAGTATCAGTATCGGTATTAGTATAATTATTAGTATCAGTATCATTATTAGCATCAGTATCATTATTAGTATCAGTATCATTATTAGTATCATTATCAGTATCATTATCAGTATCAGTATCATTATCATTATTCATATCATTATTCGTATCAGTATCAATATCATTATTAGTATCAGTATCATTATTAGTATCAGTATTAGTATCATTACTAGTATCAGTATTAGTATCATTATTAGTATCAATATCATTATTAGCATCAGCATCATTATTAGTATCAGTATCATATTATTAGTATCATTATTAGCATCAGTACCATTATTAGCATAAGTATCAGTATCATTATCAGTATCATTATTAGTATCATTATTAGCATCAGTATCAGCATTATTAGTATCAGTATCATTGTTAGTATCAGTATCGTTATTAGTATCCGTATCATTATTCGTATCAGTATCATTATTAGTATCCTTATCATTATTAATATCAGTATCATTATTAGCATCAGTATCATCAACAGTATCATTATTAGCATCAGTATCATTATTAGTATCTGTATCATTATTAGTATCAGTATCATTATTAGTAGCAGTATCATTATTTGTATAATTATTAGCATCAGTATCATTATTAGTATCAGTATTAGCATCAGTACCATTATTAGTATTAGTATCCTTATTAGTATCAGTATTAGTATAATTATTAGTATCAGTATCATTATTAGCATCATTATCAGTATCATTATGATTATTGGTATCATTAGTGGTATCATTATCATTACTGATATCATTATTAGTATCAGTATCAGCATTATTAGTATCGGTATCAGCATTATTAGTGTCAGTATCAGCATTATTAGTATCCGTATCATTGTTAGTATCAGTATCATTATTAGTATCAGTATTAGCATTATTATCAGTATCATTATTAGCATCAGTATCATTATCAGTATCATTATTAGTATCATTATTAGCATCAGTACCATTATTAGCATCAGTACCATTATTAGTATCAGTACCATTATTAGTATCCTTATTAGTATCAGTTTCAGTATTAGTATAATTATTAGTATCAGTATCATTATTAGCATCAGTATCATTATTAGCATCAGTATCATTATTAGTATCAGTATCATTATCAGTATCATTATTAGTATCATTATCAGTATCATTATCAGTATCATTATTAGTATCAGTATCATTATTCGTATCATTATTCGTATCAGTATCAGTATCATTAGTAGTATCAGTATCATTATTAGTATCAGTATCATTATTAGTATCAGTATCATTATTAGTATCAGTATCATTATTAGCATCAGTATCATTATTAGCATCAGTATCATTATTAGCATCAGTATCATTATTAGCATCAGTATCATTATTAGTATCAGTATCATTATCAGTATCATTATTAGCATCAGTATCATTATTAGCATCAGTATCATTATTAGTATCAGTATCATTATCAGTATCATTATTAATATCAGTATCATTATTAGTATTAGTATCATTACTTGCATCAGTATCAGCATTATTAGTATCAGTATCGTTATTAGTATCAGTATCAGTATTAGTATTAGTATTAGCTGAGCCTTGGGGCGGCAGGGTAGCCTAGTGGTTAGAGCGTTGGACTAGTAACCGAAAGGTTGCAAGTTTGAACCCCCGAGCTGACAAGGTACAAAATCTGTCGTTCTGCCCCTGAACAGGCAGTTAACCCACTGTTCCTAGGCCGTCATTGAAAATAAGAATTTGTTCTTAACTGACTTGCCTGGTTAAATAAAGGTAAAATAAAAAAATAAAAAAATTTGTATCATTAGTAGTATGAGTATCATTATTAGCATTAGTATCAGTATCAATATTAGTATCATTATTAGCATCAGTATCCGTATCATTATTAGTTTCAGAATCATTATTAGCATCATTATCAGTATCATTATTAGCATCAGTATCATTATCAGTATCATTATTAGTATCAGTATCATTATTAGTGTTATTATCATTATTAGTATCATTATCAGTATTAGTATCATTACTAGTCTGGTAGCAGGATATGACAATACATTGGCCCTCCTCCACACCAATACATTACTGCACTGAAGGAACGAGTGGCTCAATAAATCTGGTTTCAGAGCGTTTCCATTCTAATGTTCCAGAATGGGTGGATGTATGTGTGTGTGGGATAAGTGTAGTGTAATTGTCTGGTGTTAGATAGTGGATGATGTAGAGCTGCCTCCGTACAGCTTCCTTCCACTTGGGCACAGATCATTTTGTTCATGTATGGCCTAATTAATGCTACATTCATCAGGGAATATTCATGCAGATTTTTTTTTGCAAACCAGCATGGATATTAGCAGGGTTTTCCTTTTACACACCACTATGCATACAGGATTTGTTTGCCTTTTGAGCTGATATTGGACTGAACAATTTGAAAATGTTCCGGTAAATAGTGAAAATTATTTTATATAAAGTAAGCAAAAAAGTATACTTTTTTTAATGAACACATTTGCTTTCATCGCTTTGGGCACATATTCATGAAATGACTTCCAGGTGCTTTACGACACCGTCCTCGCGGCAGAGACACACGAGTCTATAACGTCTACAAAGCACAACGTTTGATTGATCTGGCAATAAATTCTATTTCACTGTCACCCATAAATTCCATAATGCCCGGCAGAATACATGGAGGCGAATCCTCTGGTGTTCGGTGGGCTTGTTTTCCCAGCAGTAAGGGAAGGTCTCAGAGCGGGGATAACTCTTAGGGAATGACAGGCTGTGGACTGGAATGTGTGTGTGTGGACACGGGGCCCCGTCTTTAAGCACCACTGTGCTGTGTGGCCCGCTGAGAGGCTCCCGGTGGACATGAAGTAGCTCCTTCAAACAGTGGAGGAGTAAATTAACTTATC
This sequence comes from Oncorhynchus keta, assembly GCF_023373465.1. Classification (NCBI taxonomy): domain Eukaryota; kingdom Metazoa; phylum Chordata; class Actinopteri; order Salmoniformes; family Salmonidae; genus Oncorhynchus; species Oncorhynchus keta. Next base: position 51,510,429 of record NC_068449.1, on the reverse strand, counting down.
TCCATTAATCCTCCCACTGGCCCCCCTTAAACCCACACACACACACACTCTATCGCCTTTCACACACACTCCTCTCAAACTGCACACACACACTTACGCAAACATTTCCCACCTAAAACACACACACACACACACACACACACACACACACACACACACACACACACAGAACATGAAAGGAAATGTCAATAGGTCTTCTGCCCAGTGTTTACCGACTGTCACCATGGACTAAAGGAGTCCTACTCCACTCAATAGACAAGACTTCTACTTGAGTTGAAAGAAATTTGAGCACTTTTATTAAGCTGAGCCTGGTGCATAGAAAACCATGTGGACTTGATATAGTTTATACATTAATCTATGATTCTATAACTTGTTATGCATAATTTATCATTCATATACACTGTATAATTCCTAGTTCTATGACACACAGAATATCACTCCTTCTTTACCTAATGTAAACATGGCATCATCACATTTAAGCCAAACCTAAATAAATACCCCATTAAGACCGAATAAAAGTCCGTATTAGGGCTGCAGTCAGAGTACTGTACTATATAGTGTCTGACAGTGATCCCTGATAACGCACTAATCCTGTAATAATGCTGCTCGGTCTGCCTGCTCTGCTGTGTTCCAGGCTAACTGGATTACACAGCGTGGAGGGAACATTTAGAAAGACACACTGAAATACTATCCTACATTTTATTCATCTAGCAGACACTCTTATCCAGAGTGACTTACATGAGCAATGAGGGTTAAGTGCCTTGCTCAAGGGCACATCGGCAGATTTTTCACCAAGCTGGCTCGGGGATTACAGGCCCAACGTTCTTAACCACTAGGCTACCTGCCGCCTTATACTGAGGGACTGATCTATGGAACCTAACATATAAGTACTGCGAAGGCTTACGGAGGCTGATTAGGGACTATGGTATCAACACAGGTTTTAGGAAGAGGATAAGACGACTCTTTTACTGTCAGATAAGCTGCAAAATGCATCATACGGTGACACTGTGTATTTTGAAAGTTCAATATCTTGAAAACTTCACTGCAGACAAGCAAAACATTTCGGGACTGTATCAACAGTGGTCTAATGAAGCAAATACCAAAAGACTGTTTTTTGACAGGTATTTTCCTTGGGCTTGGCTAGCTGGAATTCTTGGTGTTGTCACTGACTACTTCTTCAATGCAGCTCTGACGTGCAGTCTCCGTAGCATGGTAACCTTACTGCTGGGACACCTAACATACCTCCTAATGTCTGGGACTCACCGGCTGCAGCCTCAGCGGTGGTGCTCTGGGAGGCATCGCCCGTGGAAACCACGGCAACGTTGTTGACTGGTGTCCCGGTAGCCGCCACGGAAGCGGTGGCTGATGGGACAGGAGTGGAGGAGCCTGGGGACGGAGCCCCGCCCACCTTCTTGGGCGCCACCCGAACGCTTCTGTAAAAGATGAGAGTAAATATGAAAATGTGTGTTGAATACTATTAAAACACACATTTAAAATCCATTCCTTGAGACATCTGACTAACTAAGGACATAAGAACAGAACTTTTGTCATTCTAGAATATAAACAATAGTGATGTCAGTTTAGTAGGCATAATGCATAGTGAGATGTGATTGATAAGACACAGGCTGCAGCATGCGAAAACAACAGTACAGGATCCCATTTAGTCAGTAGAGTCATTAGAGGCCTATTTCCCTGACACAGAATATTCAGTAATGGCTGCATCCATCTTGCCTGAAATCGATTGGCTCCCTGCAGCACTCACTCAGTAAGTCAGTAAACATTGTGATTTATTAGCGGAAAGTGGGCCCATCCACCATTACAAATCATATTAAAGCTTCAATACATTGTTAGGGATGTGACCACGACAACATAACAAAATGTGGCAAATCTAGATTCTGGCTCGGAGACAAATGGAGCACATACGACAGAAAAGCAGGAATTCCTGATAAATAAATCTGATAAATCTGATGTATTTTGGTGATAAGCTAGAAGGAATAGATCATTCAAAGGTATCAGCAGATGAACCTGCTCTTTCTTACACAATATAGCTCAAAGAAAAGAAGCTACCGCACATTGTTCTTGCTATGCATCCCATTTGGTTTGAGCCAACAGTTGGGACACAGCCTTTGTAGTGGTTTTACTCTTCTACTGTTATTTTAAACACATGGATGGCAGACATGGTCATAGACCCACAGCAGAAGCTGTAGTAAACTACTTTACTCTTAGGATACCTTAGGTTACACTAGGGGTGGGCAACATGCGGCCCGCGGACAGGATCCGGCCTGCAAGCCCATTCATTCTGTGTCCCGCTGGAGCTTTTGTTAGGGGGAGGGAGGTTTGTTTTGGTTAAAAAGCACTCCAGGACACTCTTCAACGTCTACAAATAGATAGAAGGTACGTAGACGTTATAATGACCCTATGTGTTTACACTGTATACTATGGGCCAGTGTTGGAGGTCCTGGTCTACCCCCATCCATAACACAGTGGTCTGGTGTAGGTTAAGGCAGGCCCCACGCACCTCTCTGAGTCAGAGGGGTTGGGTTAAACGCGGAAGACACATGACGAGGTATCCCCCCTTTCCCTGACCAATGCTGTATCATGCTGTATCTCTACAGTATGGGTTCTAGTGTACTACCATACGTAACATATAGTGGTCTGGTGTACTACTTGAGTCACAGGTTACTAATACCAGTGTATCCCTCTCCCTAGGGGCCAGTGCTGTAGGAGACCTGGTGCTCTCCTATCAATAACATCCTTACAGGAAGAGAGCGGAAACAGCGTCTGGATAAAGCTGTCAGTTTAAACTAGGCTTCCTGACAGGCCAGTGGCCCTATCAAAGTAGACCTGGGCCTTCTTATCAGTGCTGACACAGAGGGAGCATGGCCTAATCACTACCTACTGGTCAAACACACACACACACACACACACACACACACACGCACACACACACACGCACACGCACACGCACACACAGAAAGAAAGAGAGAGAAACACAGACACACACACACACACAGAAACACACACATGCACACAGAAACACACACAGAGAGGAGTATGTTGACTGGGCTTCAGTAGCTCCGCAGACAGAAAGCTGGCGTTGGTATCAAAGCAGGGCCTGGATGATTTAAGACGGCAGATGACACACATTAGGCTGAAGGTACTTTGGATGTTAAACACTGACTGGTTCTGACCCCGCTGTGATCTATGCTGCAGGATGATACAGTCTGGCTGCAGAAATACCAGCAACGGTTTAGTCTACTGTCTTCACACACACTGTTTAGTACATACAGGTAATGTTTTAGCTACTTCTGCTGAATGCACTTATTGCACGTTCCTCTGGATAAGAGTGTGTTGCCTAATTTCTCAAATGAAAACAATGTATTCCACAATGGTAGCTGTCTTATTTGGTGTTGTAGTCTTGTTTCTAGAACAGGGTTAATGTCCATAATGTATATTGTAAATTCCTTCCAATCCATCATTGAACAGGAATCAACTTCTGCTGGCTATTTTCAAGCATATCACAGGTTTATTGCCAATATGGCCACTCTATAATTGTGGTACTGTATCTGCTGTATCTGCTGTTCAAATGTTGAATCTGTGACATTAATATGACTTAAAAAGGGGCAGTTCACCCAAATTACATGGATTTCCTTACCCTGTAAGCATTCTATGGACAAGGTATGACAGCAATCCATACTTTGGTTAAGTTTCCTTGGCATTGTTTACACATGCTAACACTTTAGCATTTGTGGCACAAATCCCATTTATGTCATGGGGCCGAGATTCGCATTTTTCGTGCATCATTTCCAAATAATTTATAAGTGACTTTGTTGGGCTTCACAATCAATTTGAGATACTTTCAGATGATTTGGCAACAAAAAAATCCAATATTCGGTCCAATGACCTGGATTTGTGCCACAACAGTGCGGATAAAGTTCAGAATGACACAATTTCATGCGTGCAACATCTAAAAGACCTGCATTATTACACAGAGCTCTGCCATTTCTAAAAGGACTGATTTGTTTATAGAGCCTTCGCTAATGTTAATACGTGGCCCATATAGTGCGGATTGAAAGACGTGTATGGCGTTGTGGGGGGGATAACTTTCTCAAAACCAAGTGAAATCACACATTTAAAAAAGAGGACTCTTCTATAACATGCCCTTTACATAAAAAAAATTGACATTTTATTTGGTTGTAAAAACGTAAACTTTCTCCTTGGCACTTACTTAATGGCCCTAGTTCTGAACAGTAAAGGACATAAGAAATAGGAATTAATACACTAGCTAATCAGCCTCGGCTCACAGTCAAAAACCCACCGCTGTCCCTTCGCAGTGGTTGGTAACAACTATCCTATTCTGCTTTACACTTAACCTATTTGTAGATCAAACAATCAAATGGGATCACTCTCCAGGACCCTAGCTTGCTAAGCGGTAACTTTATACACAGGCGCTCACTTTCTCACTCACACTTTCAGCCTGTAAGCACATTCCTCAATTCAACTCTTTAGAATAGCACAGATTAATGAAATTGCTTGTGTTTACAAGGCGGCGAGCCCGGTTATTGGTTAAAACCTCTAAATTATTCAGGCCCTGACAACCCGAAGCCCAGAGAGCCCAGAGCTTTGCTTCTCCCAGCTCCTCTCCTGGTCGTGGGTTTAACAGTAACAGCCAAGCACCTGCTCTGACGGCTGATTAATCGACAGGGGCGTGGGGCTCAACGATAACTGAATAATTTAAAGGCCCGAGTTGCTGGGGAACAGATGGAGAACCTAACACCGAACCCCAACCCTGTACCACTACACACACACCTCTCCATGGGCTTGACATAGCCTGGCTTCTCTTACTCATGACCAGTGCAGAGAACCAGTCCAAGGTCTCTCCTGTCTCTCGCTGTCGACACCTCTCTCCCTGGGTGCTTCACATCAGCACCACCCCTGATACTAGTGACTCCCATCCAATCTAGTCAGTATCTGACCAGCCAGGTTTACTGGATAGGCCTTTCCCTTCTGGTATGACTTAGAGTAGACAAATCTGGCACTGCCTTTCCCTTCTGGTATGACTTAGAGTAGACATATCTGGCACTGCCTTTCCCTTCTGGTATGACTTAGAGTAGACATATATAATAATAATAATATAATATATGCCATTTAGCTGACGCTTTTATCCAAAGCGACTTACAGTCATGATATCTGGCACTGCCTTTCCCTTCTGGTATGACTTAGAGTAGACATATCTGGCACTGCCTTTTCCTTCTGGTATGACTTAGAGTAGACATATCTGGCACTGCCTTTCCCTTCTGGTATGACTTAGAGTAGACATATCTGGCACTGCCTTTCCCTTCTGGTATGACTTAGAGTAGACATATCTGGCACTGCCTTTTCCTTCTGGTATGACTTAGAGTAGACATATCTGGCACTGCCTTTCCCTTCTGGTATGACTTAGAGTAGACATATCTGGCACTGCCTTTCCCTTCTGGTATGACTTAGAGTAGACATATCTGGCACTGCCCTTCCTTCTGGTATGACTTAGAGTAGACATATCTGGCACTGCCTTTCCCTTCTGGTATGACTTAGAGTAGACATATCTGGCACTGCCTTTTCCTTCTGGTATGACTTAGAGTAGACATATCTGGCACTGCCTTTTCCTTCTGGTATGACTTAGAGTAGACATATCTGGCACTGCCTTTTCCTTCTGGTATGACTTAGAGTAGACATATCTGGCACTGCCTTCCTCTTCTGGTATGACTTAGAGTAGACATATCTGGCACTGCCTTCCCCTTCTGGTATGACTTAGAGTAGACATATCTGGCACTGCCTTTCCCTTCTGGTATGACTTAGAGTAGACATATCTGGCACTGCCTTTTCCTTCTGGTATGACTTAGAGTAGACATATCTGGCACTGCCTTTCCCTTCTGGTATGACTTAGAGTAGACATATCTGGCACTGCCTTTTCCTTCTGGTATGACTTAGAGTAGACATATCTGGCACTGCCTTTCCCTTCTGGTATGACTTAGAGTAGACATATCTGGCACTGCCTTTCCCTTCTGGTATGACTTAGAGTAGACATATCTGGCACTGCCCTTTCCTTCTGGTATGACTTAGAGTAGACATATCTGGCACTGCCTTTCCCTTCTGGTATGACTTAGAGTAGACATATCTGGCACTGCCTTTCCCTTCTGGTATGACTTAGAGTAGACATATCTGGCACTGCCTTTTCCTTCTGGTATGACTTAGAGTAGACATATCTGGCACTGCCTTTCCCTTCTGGTATGACTTAGAGTAGACATATCTGGCACTGCCTTTTCCTTCTGGTATGACTTAGAGTAGACATATCTGGCACTGCCTTTTCCTTCTGGTATGACTTAGAGTAGACATATCTGGCACTGCCTTTCCCTTCTGGTATGACTTAGAGTAGACATATCTGGCACTGCCTTTTCCTTCTGGTATGACTTAGAGTAGACATATCTGGCACTGCCTTTCCCTTCTGGTATGACTTAGAGTAGACATATCTGGCACTGCCTTTCCCTTCTGGTATGACTTAGAGTAGACATATCTGGCACTGCCTTTTCCTTCTGGTATGACTTAGAGTAGACATATCTGGCACTGCCTTTCCCTTCTGGTATGACTTAGAGTAGACATATCTGGCACTGCCTTTCCCTTCTGGTATGACTTTAGACATATCTGGCACTGCCTTTCCCTTCTGGTATGACTTAGAGTAGACATATCTGGCACTGCCCTTCCCTTCTGGTATGACTTAGAGTAGACATATCTGGCACTGCCTTTCCCTTCTGGTATGACTTAGAGTAGACATATCTGGCACTGCCCTTCCCTTCTGGTATGACTTAGAGTAGACATATCTGGCACTGCCCTTCCCTTCTGGTATGACTTAGAGTAGACATATCTGGCACTGCCTTTCCCTTCTGGTATGACTTAGAGTAGACATATCTGGCACTGCCTTTCCCTTCTGGTATGACTTAGAGTAGACATATCTGGCACTGCCTTTCCCTTCTGGTATGACTTAGAGTAGACATATCTGGCACTGCCTTTCCCTTCTGGTATGACTTAGAGTAGACATATCTGGCACTGCCTTTTCCTTCTGGTATGACTTAGAGTAGACATATCTGGCACTGCCTTTCCCTTCTGGTATGACTTAGAGTAGACATATCTGGCACTGCCTTTTCCTTCTGGTATGACTTAGAGTAGACATATCTGGCACTGCCTTTCCCTTCTGGTATGACTTAGAGTAGACATATCTGGCACTGCCTTTCCCTTCTGGTATGACTTAGAGTAGACATATCTGGCACTGCCTTTCCCTTCTGGTATGACTTAGAGTAGACATATCTGGCACTGCCTTTTCCTTCTGGTATGACTTAGAGTAGACATATCTGGCACTGCCTTTCCCTTCTGGTATGACTTAGAGTAGACATATCTGGCACTGCCTTTTCCTTCTGGTATGACTTAGAGTAGACATATCTGGCACTGCCTTTTCCTTCTGGTATGACTTAGAGTAGACATATCTGGCACTGCCTTTTCCTTCTGGTATGACTTAGAGTAGACATATCTGGCACTGCCTTCCCTTCTGGTATGACTTAGAGTAGACATATCTGGCACTGCCTTTCCCTTCTGGTATGACTTAGAGTAGACATATCTGGCACTGCCTTTTCCTTCTGGTATGACTTAGAGTAGACATATCTGGCACTGCCTTTCCCTTCTGGTATGACTTAGAGTAGACATATCTGGCACTGCCTTTTCCTTCTGGTATGACTTAGAGTAGACATATCTGGCACTGCCTTTTCCTTCTGGTATGACTTAGAGTAGACATATCTGGCACTGCCTTTTCCTTCTGGTATGACTTAGAGTAGACATATCTGGCACTGCCTTTCCCTTCTGGTATGACTTAGAGTAGACATATCTGGCACTGCCTTTTCCTTCTGGTATGACTTAGAGTAGACATATCTGGCACTGCCTTTCCCTTCTGGTATGACTTAGAGTAGACATATCTGGCACTGCCTTTTCCTTCTGGTATGACTTAGAGTAGACATATCTGGCACTGCCTTTCCCTTCTGGTATGACTTAGAGTAGACATATCTGGCACTGCCTTTTCCTTCTGGTATGACTTAGAGTAGACATATCTGGCACTGCCTTTCCCTTCTGGTATGACTTAGAGTAGACATATCTGGCACTGCCTTTCCCTTCTGGTATGACTTAGAGTAGACATATCTGGCACTGCCTTTCCCTTCTGGTATGACTTAGAGTAGACATATCTGGCACTGCCCATTCTGATGGCTATAGTACAGAGTATGTGAATTATTTAATCATCCAACACATCACACAATACCAGCTACACATGTTCATGTACCGTGTTTTCAAACATGGTTCACACTGCAAAAGAACAACAAGCCATTAGACTCCACATGGGAATTGTTAAGTGGGATGAACTATATTTTTAATTCCCAAGTGGACGTTGAGGTTAGCATCAGATTCTCAGCACAGACAAGCTTAACAGGACAAATTGAAGTAAATATCCAGATGAATGCTAACTGCATGTCTCATACTGTTGCCCCCTCCAGAGAGCCCCCCCATTCTCCTGTTTATCCTTATGGCTTATTCATGTAAGGGGATGGGGGTGGGGCCCCAGCGGTTGTCTGTCTGTCTGTGTCTCATGCAGTCTGGCTTTGATCTTCCTACCTCTCCCTCTCACTGTGCATGTCAACATGTGAATCATGCCTCCTGTGTTTTTTATATCCCCCAAAAAACAACCCCTTCCCAACCTCCAACGCTCTACCTGTGACTTTCGGTCACAGCGTCCGGTTGGACCTGGCCTTGGTGACATCAGTGATGAAAGACAGTAGTGTTTGGCCTGAGGACAGCAGAGGTGGTGAGAAAGAAGGGAGAGATGGAGCACCCTCCATGTCTCTCCCAGTGTGACAGGGGATCACACTAAAGGTTCCTATTCAAGGAGGCCCATTGTCATCTATCTGGTCTGACAAGTATCTCTGTCATGGCAGTATGCTGTTTGTTGATCATAGTATGTTCATGTGCCAATGAGCAAATAGCTATGATATTCGCACTCAATACATTTACTTTTAATTCCTTACCACAAAACATCACATTTTCAACATGGTTGGTCTTTGCTTTACAAAGGTATGTGGCAAGTTCAACTTACAGAATTCAAAATGCCTTACTAACACAAATGTCAAACTAACACCCACATTGGCTGGTGTAACATGCCATGTAAATCACACTGCTATTCTTCCTCCCGTAGATGACTGTTTACCGGGGCTCTGGTTAGCATCAGCAAATATTTGTGGACTTTGTCATAACAGGGGCATATCCCCGAGGCGAATGTATGTACGGCAGAATCTAGCCGACCGGGCCTCTATCTCTCTGCCTAGTAAATAAATCAGAGTGATACTTCACCTTTGACCCCGGCCATTTTTATCTGGGAGATCCTGCTTTTTCCACGCTCGTAAATGTAAAACCCCGGGACCAGTTATTTGGATTGAGGAAGGCCGGTTGGTTCCCATGTTTTGGCGTAGGTGTCAGTCTGTCTGTCTGTCTACACAGGGTGTCTGTCTGCACAGGGTGTCTGTCTGCACAGGGTGTCTGTCTGCACAGGGTGTCTGTCTGCACCGCTGTCACTGAGACTTCCAAGACTTTATGATGAACTACTGCTGTGTGTTTGAGCATGAGCTACCTGAGCAGAGCTGGGCGATAGGGACAAGACTCCATGTTGCGATAAATTGCCCTAATTGATGTGATAACAATAACTAAAACGATAGCTTTATAATATTCATGTACACCACAGTTTAAAAATATAATTTAAACTACTATTACTAGTTTGATGGTTGTAACCATTAATTGTCCCATTAACAAATCACTCATTTCAGCAAACGTATTTCATTTCAAACTTCACATTTCTCTAGGATAGGCTACTTATCATCATGAACGATATCAGCAAAGTGCCTGCGATAAGTGATCGGTGGTGTCAACAAAAAAATGGTTTACCGTCCCAGCTCCATTCCGGAACCATTTGAGTGATCGGATTAACTTATATCATAGAGAAGTCTCTTTCTCATTATTGTCAGAATCATATTAATTTGTTGTCTTAAAAGATGACTCAAATCTAAAATAAATACTATTTTAACAATTTCAAATACACTTACATTCTTATGCAGTTTGGGTATGTTCTGATGGAATTTCCCTACAATCTGAGTGAAAATGAAAAGCTAGAAGTCTGCACTCTCACACAGACGGTAGAGATTAGAGTAGACCTGAGAGAGAGAGGAGCAGGGGAGAGTAGAGCCCAGACTTGAACACAGACGGTAAAGAGTAGAGTAGACCTGAGAGAGAGAGGAGCAGGGGAGAGCAGAGCCCAGACCTGAACACAGACGGTAGAGAGTAGAGTAGACCTGAGAGAGAGAGGAGCAGGGGAGAGCAGAGCCCAGACCTGAACACAGATGGTAGAGAGTAGACCTGAGAGAGAGAGGAGCAGGGGAGAGCAGAGCCCAGACCTGAACACAGACAGTAGAGATTAGAGTAGACCTGAGAGAGAGAGGAGCAGGGGAGAGCAGAACCCAGACCTGAACACAGACGGTAGAGATAAGACCTGAGAGAGAGAGGAGCAGGGGAGAGCAGAACCCAGACCTGAACACAGACGGTAGAGAGTAGACCTGAGAGAGAGAGGAGCAGGGGAGAGCAGAGCCCAGAACTGAACACAGTGGGTAGAGAGTAGACCTGAGAGAGAGAGGAGCAGGGGAGAGCAGAACCCAGACCTGAACACAGACGGTAGAGAGTAGACCTGAGAGAGAGAGGAGCAGGGGAGAGCAGAACCCAGACCTGAACACAGATGGTAGAGATTAGAGTAGACCTGAGAGAGAGAAGAGCAGGGGAGAGCAGAGCCCAGACCTCAACACAGATGGTAGAGATTAGAGTAGACCTGAGAGAGAGAAGAGCAGGGGAGAGCAGAACCCAGACCTGAACACAGACGGTAGAGAGTAGACCTGAGAGAGAGAGGAGCAGGGGAGAGCAGAGCCCAGACCTGAACACAGAGGGTAGAGATTAGAGTAGACCTGAGAGAGAGAGGAGCAGGGGAGAGCAGAGCCCAGACCTGAACACAGATGGTAGAGATTAGAGTAGACCTGAGAGAGAGAAGAGCAGGGGAGAGCAGAACCCAGACCTGAACACAGACGGTAGAGATTAGAGTAGACCTGAGAGAGAGAGGAGCAGGGGAGAGCAGAACCCAGACCTGAACACAGACGGTAGAGATTAGAGTAGACCTGAGAGAGAGAGAGGAGCAGGGGAGAGCAGAGCCCAGACCTGAACACAGATGGTAGAGAGTAGACCTGAGAGAGAGAGGAGCAGGGGAGAGCAGAGCCCAGACCTGAACACAGACGGTAGAGATTAGAGTAGACCTGAGAGAGAGAGGAGCAGGGGAGAGCAGAACCCAGACCTGAACACAGATGGTAGAGATTAGAGTAGACCTGAGAGAGAGAGAGGAGCAGGGGAGAGCAGAGCCCAGACCTGAACACAGATGGTAGAGAGTAGACCTGAGAGAGAGAGGAGCAGGGGAGAGCAGAACCCAGACCTGAACACAGACGGTAGAGATTAGAGTAGACCTGAGAGAGAGAGGAGCAGGGGAGAGCAGAACCCAGACCTGAACACAGATGGTAGAGATTAGAGTAGACCTGAGAGAGAGAGGAGCAGGGGAGAGCAGAACCCAGACCTGAACACAGATGGTAGAGATTAGAGTAGACCTGAGAGAGAGAGGAGCAGGGGAGAGCAGAACCCAGACCTGAACACAGATGGTAGAGATTAGAGTAGACCTGAGAGAGAGAGGAGCAGGGGAGAGCAGAACCCAGACCTGAACACAGACGGTAGAGAGTAGACCTGAGAGAGAGAGGAGCAGGGGAGAGCAGAGCCCAGACCTGAACACAGAGCATAGCCACGCAGTAGAGAACAGAAACCATCAAGATAACCAGGCATCTCCGAGCCAGAGGTTTCAGGGGTCTGTAAGGGTAGGCGGATCCTGGTGGGAGATAAAGGTAGAAGACTAGAGGAGGGGTGTGCTGACCTGGGAACCCCAGCCCCCGGGCCTTCATCTCTGGGTTAGAGGGGCCGGGAGCTGCCTGTCCTGGGTTCCAGCTGGGGGTCTGACTGGGGCTCCCCATGGCGAGGTAGAGCTGTTACTCTATGCTCTCCAGCTCTCCTCCTCTCCAACGCTAACGGCCCTGGGAGCCGCTCTAATCCCACCAGATATGAGGAGTGCCCAGAGTCCTGACAAAGCATTCCACAGATAAAGAGGCTGAGGATCACAGGGATGCCTCGGAATTCCCACCGATTGGAAGAGGAGTGCGAGGGGTGGATGGGGGGGAGGGGGTGATGGAGAAACGCTTTCCTTCTTCCTTGGCATGAGAACCTTGACTAGGTGTCTCTCTTCCTGTGGAGGGAGGGAGGGGGGGTGTTCTCTCTCTATTCCTCTTGCTCTCCCTTTATCCTCACGCTCTCTCCCTCTCCCTTTTTCTCTCTCCCCGCTTCCTTTGTGTCTGGTGTGCCACAGGGACAATTCCCCCAAATACAAACCAGACCTCTCTCACTTAGAGATGTCTGTATAGGTACAGTACACCCACCCACACACAACACCGCCTTGGATTCCCACTAAGTCTCTGACCACTCGCCCCCTCACTCCATAGGGGATCCATCTAGTCAGCTTCTCTTTCCCTTATTATAGTACCAGAGAGACAGACAGCCTAGCCCACGGTGCAGACAGAGAGAAAGAAAGACCGGGAGAGAGAGAGAGACGGAAAAGAGAAGCTATTAAATATCAATGACAAGGTGAAAAGAAACAGCTTCCTGCTGGCTGCCACAGAGTCGTCTTTTAGATCACTCTCTCTCTCTTTCCCCTCTTACTCTCTCTCTTCCTCTCTGCCTCTGGCAGATGCCTCGATTGTTTTGATGTGTTTTCCTGAAGACAGGTACTTTGTAGCCCTGTTTATTTGTGTTGAGAAGCCACGTCGACAGGCAAACCAGGGAGCTACAGGGATGGGTCGGGGGGGGGATACAAGAGTTTAAAAGGGGGTCTGTGATGGTAGTGGGTTACTGATGTGATGCTTCCTCGCCTTCACTTAGTACATGTTCATGTTGGACCGTTTCCAGGTATGGAGGGGAGGGGTTAAGAGCTGTGAGGCTGTGAACCAGGTCAAGGGGTATTTAAAAAGTTAGCAGTCTTTGAGAGACTGACCCCTGATTCTAAAACTCTGTGGCCCACGCACCTGTCAAAGGATCTGAACTGGTTGGGGTTGTTTCCCATTGCAGCTCCCAGGAAGGCCGGCGGCAGAAGACTGGGGTCCACCATGATGTCATCAGCAGGCGCCGAGACCAGGCTGCGCAGGATGTCCTTCACGTTCTTCCCGCCCCTGGCGTCCGCCGTGGGGTTGTCTCTGTGACCCCTGACCTCTGAGGAGAGGGTGGACAGGGCCTCGGACACGGCGTCGGGGCCCTGGGCGGTGGTGTCCGCCTCGCTAGGGGCCACTGAGCTATGGTCATCCCCGATGCCAGAGTCTCGGCGACGGAGGGACACACTGCTCTCCAGGTCGGGACCGCCAGAGACGGCATTACTGTCTGATGGGCGGACACATTAAAGGAGGTTGATAAACATTGAGAAAAACCTGAACCTGCTCACGAATGAGAATGAATAAAAATGAATGAGAATCTACAACAGCACATCTAAGAGATTGTAAAGACTATCAACACACCAGTACATTTCCAGACATTTGGAAATTCCATATATAAGTAATGTATAAGAGAGAGATTGACATGTTGAGAGATGGACACTTGGCTAGATGGAGCTCCTCTGCGTAGCCATATGGGTGAGGTGTGTACCTGCGCTCCTGGCAGACTGGCTGCGCTGGGGGAGTTTCTTGTCGTTTTGGGGCTCCAGGATGTCTCGGTACTTGGACACCATGAGAACAGAGATGAAGTAAACCACAGCCAGGGCCAAGAACTGAGCCTGCTTACTGTCCTCCTTTACCCAAACACACACAACATGCAAAACACAGCTATAATACAGCACACCGCCAGTCTGTAATATGTTTGAGTATGTACAGATGTAGGATCTTAATTTGATCACCCTGTTGCAGAAGAACTTTCCCGCAATAAAGGATTTTTTTTACTTGTAGTGTATTTAAGGTTTTAATAAGGCTTCTGAAATGTGTAATTTCCACTGTGAAATTTCAGACTTGATTTTATTAACACCTACAAAAATGTAATAATAATACACATTTCCTGTTGCTGCAGGAACAGTCTCCTGCTGTAGCAAACTGGCTCAAATTAAGATCCTACATCTTCACAGTATTTAAAAAAAGAAAATCATGGGGTCTTCCAAATAGACAGCAATAACAAGTTTTTACAATGCATAGGTACTGTTATTTATTTGAAAAGTTGACTCGTTTCAACCTCAATCTTTATCAAAGTTTTGTAAACTCACGATATCTCTGAAGACCACGGCTCTGAGGCGGTTGATGTCCATTTCCTGTAGCAGACGGTCCATGTCTCTGATGGGAGACATCCCTCCTGTCACAACATCAACAGGGCTCTGCAGGTGTAGAACACACGCACACACAGACACGCACACAGACAGACACAGACACGCACAGACACACACATAATAATGTAAGCACCTATTGCTGGTTAATGCTGAAAATACCATCAGCGGTTTTTATACTCTACCCACTGTCCAAAACTAGACTTCTCTGTAAGTCGAAGACATCACAAATGATAACCGATTGTCATGGAAGATGTATGTGTTAGCAGAGGTCAACCTCAACGGCCCATTCCACCACCAGTAGAGTGTTGGAAATCAACCCATGGGAAGTGTATAGTTGGCCAGTCCAGAGACTCAGACCATTAACATAATGGGTTTACCATAGAGCCACTCACTGCATTATGAATGAGACTTTACACACTGGTTTCAGGAAGAAAAACTGTTTTACTGGAAGTCACCATATCAAATCAAAAGGCCAACAATGACAAAGGGCCTTGTCTAGTGTAACATAACAGCAGGCGAAGTAATGCAATAAGATATCAGCTAATGCAATAACAACTCTCTGCTATTACATAGGGAGGACCACAGAGGATGGGTTCCTGCCGGGGTAAGTATTAGTGATGCATCCCTCTACGCAAGACAAGGAGGTCACCAATTATGACTTAGAGGAGGGAAATGCTTACAATTCACTAAGTGCAGTGATCCTATTCAACTAATATACAGGAGGAGAAATGTCATCAATTATGGTGTTTCTCCATGTCTGCTAGGGAGGTCAAATCAATTATGGTGTTTCTCCATGTCTGCTAGGGAGGGAAATGTCATCAATATGGTGTTTCTATGTCTGCAAAACATGTCTGCTAGGGAGAGAAATGTCATCAATTATGGTGTTTCTCCATGTCTGCTAGGGAGGGAAATGTCATCAATTATGGTGTTTCTCCATGTCTGCTAGGGAGGAAAATGTAAAAACATTTTTTGGGGGGAGGGGGTATTGCTAGAAAGTCAAGATTCCCAAAATGCCAGAAAGAGGAGAGGGAGGGAGAAGTGTGTGTGTGTGGGGGGGGTTTGAAGAGAGTCTGTGACTCAGTGAGGAGGGATGATACTACTTGCCTGCGCGGGCATGGACTTGGCAGTTCCCATGAGGCTGTGCACGGCTTGCTGGCCGCGGGCGCTGTCCTGGCTGGGCTTGAAGTGAGACTGCTGCTGACATTCCAGACAGTTCCTCACAGCCATGGCACACACTGCAGAGAGAGAGATATTGGAGAGAGAGATATTGGAGAGAGAGAAAGAGAGAAAGAGAGAGAGAATGAGAGTTGCGTACACATATTTTGAAGATGTTATCGCAGGTGCAGCAAAATGCTTATGTTTCTAGCTCCAACAGTGCAGTAATACCTAACAATACAAAACAATACACACAAATCCAAAAGGAAAGAAATTAAGGAATATCAGAATGAGCCATGTCTGAGTCCGGATTATAAATATATGATGGTGTGTATAGACATGAGTAGAGGTCGACCGATTAATTAGGGCCGATTTCAAGCTTTCATAACAAGTTTTCATAAAAAATATACATTTTTTCACCTTTATTTATTCTTTATTTAACTAGGCAAGTCAGTTAAGAACACATTTATATTTTCAACGACGCCCAAGGAAAGGTGGTTTAACTGCCTCGTTCAGGGGCAGAACGACAGAATTTTAAATTGTCCGCTCGGGGATTCAATCTTGCAACCTTACAGTTAACTAGTCCAACACTCTAACCACCTGATTACATTTGCACTCCACGAGGAGACTGCCTGTTACGCAAATGCAGTAAGCCAAGGTAAGTTGCTAGCTAGCATTAAACTTAACTTATAAAAAACAATCAATCAATCACAATCACTAGTTAACTACACATGGTTGATGATATTACTAGTTTATCTAGCGTGTCCTGCGTTGCATATAATCGATGCGGTGCGTATCGTTACTCCAATGTGTGCCAAACCATAAACAACAAAGCCTTTCTTAAAATCAATACACAGAAGTATATATTTTTAAACCTGTATATTTAGCTAAAAGAAATCCAGGTTAGCAGGCAATATTAACAAGGTGAAATTGTGTCACTTCCATTGCGTTCATTGCACGCAGAGTCAGTATATATACAACAGTTTGGGCCGCCTAATTTGCAAGAATTTTACGTAATTATGACATAACATTGAAGGTTGTGCAATGTAACAGCAATATTTAGACTAATGGCTGCCACCAGTTAGATAAAATATGGAACGGTTCTGTATTTCACTGAAAGAATAAACGTTTTGTTTTCGAGATGATAGTTTCCGGATTCGACCATATTAATAACCTAAGGCTCGAATTTCTGTGTGTTATTATTTTATAATTAAGTCTATGATTTGATAGAGCAGTCTGACTGAGCGGTGGTAGGCACCAGCAGGCTCGTAAGCATTCATTCAAACAGCACTTGTGCGTTTTGCCAGCAGCTCGTTGCTGTGCTTCAAGAGTTGCGCTGTTTATGACTTCAAGCCTAACAACTCCCGAGATTAGACTGGTGTAACCGATGTGAAATGGCTAGCTAGTTAGCGGGGTGCGCGCTAATAGTGTTTCAAATGTCACTCGCTCTGAGACTTGGAGTGGTTGTTCCCCTTGTGGAGTGATGGGTAACGCTGCTTCGAGGGTGGCTGTTGTCGATGTGTTCCTGGTTCGAGCCCAGTTAGGAGCGAGGAGAGGGACGGAAGCTATACTGTTACACTGGCAATACTAAAGTGCCTATAAGAACATCCAATAGTCAAAGGTTAATGAAATACAAATGGTATAGAGAGAAATAGTCCTATAATTCCTATAATAACTACAACCTAAAACTTCTTACCTGGGAATATTGAAGACTCATGTTAAAAGGAACCAACAGCTTTCATATGTTCTCATGTTCTGAGCAAGGAACTTAAACGTTAGCTTTCTTACATGGCACATATTGCACTTTTACTTTCTTCTCCAACACTTTGTTTTTGCATTATTTAAACCAAATTGAATTATTGATTAATTATATTAAGTTAAAATAAGTGTTCATTCAGTATTGTTGTAATTGTCATTATTACAAATAAATAAATAAATTGACCGATTAATCGGTATCGGATTTTTTTGGTCCTCCAATAATCGGTATCGGCGTTGAAAAATCATAATCGTCGACCTCTAGACGGTGGGCAATATATGAATAGAAAAGGTGTGTAGAGCAGTAATTATATAATGAGCCTTGACCAGAATATAGTATATACATATGAAGTGGGTAAAACAGTATGTAAACATTATTAAAGTGACCAGTGTTGAAAGACTATGTACATAGGGAAGCAGTCTCTAAGGTGCAGGGTTGAGTATCGGGTGGTAGCTGGCTAGTAACAGTGACTAAGTTCAGGGCAGGGTACTGGACGGTGGCCAGCTAGTAACAGTGTCTAAGGTGCAGGGCAGGGTACTGGACGGTGGCCAGCTAGTAACAGTGTCTAAGGTGCAGGGCA
Source organism: Oncorhynchus keta (assembly GCF_023373465.1). Lineage (NCBI taxonomy): Eukaryota > Metazoa > Chordata > Actinopteri > Salmoniformes > Salmonidae > Oncorhynchus > Oncorhynchus keta. The sequence goes on along the minus strand of NC_068449.1, from coordinate 51,492,393 downwards.
GGGTACTGGGCGGTGGTCAGCTAGTAACAGTGTCTAAGGTGCAGGGCAGGGTACTGGACAGTGGCCAGCTAGTAACAGTGTCTAAGGTGCAGGGCAGAGTACCGGGTGGTAGAGTACCGGGTGGTAGCCAGCTAGTAACAGTGTCTAAGGTGCAGCGCAGGGTTGAGTACCGGGTGGTAGCCAGCTAGTAACAGTGTCTAAGGTGCAGCGCAGGGTTGAGTACCGGGTGGTAGCCAGCTAGTAACAGTGTCTAAGGTGCAGCGCAGGGTTGAGTGCAGGGCAGGGTACTGGGTGGTAGCCAGCTAGTAACAGTGTCTAAGGTGCAGCGCAGGGTTGAGTACCGGGTGGTAGCCAGCTAGTAACAGTGTCTAAGGTGCAGGGCAGGGTACTGGGTGGTGGTCAGCTAGTAACAGTGTCTAAGGTGCAGGGCAGGGTACTGAGTGGTGGTCAGCTAGTAACATTTTCTAAGGTGCAGGGCAGGGTACTGGGTGGTGGTCAGCTAGTAACAGTGTCTAAGGTGCAGGGCAGGGTACTGGATGGTGGTCAGCTAGTAACATTTTCTAAGGTGCAGGGCAGAGTACCGGGTGGTAGAGTACCGGGTGGTAGCCAGCTAGTAACAGTGTCTAAGGTGCAGCGCAGGGTTGGAGTACTGGACGGGTGGTAGCCAGCTAGTAACAGTGTCTAAGGTGCAGCGCAGGGTTGAGTGTCTACAGGACGGGTGGTAGCCAGCTAGTAACATTTTCTAAGGTGCAGGGCAGGGTACTGGGTGGTGGTCAGCTAGTAACAGTGTCTAAGGTGCAGGGCAGGGTACTGGATGGTGGTCAGCTAGTAACATTTTCTAAGGTGCAGGGCAGGGTACTGGGTGGTGGTCAGCTAGTAACAGTGACTAAGTTCAGGACAGGGTACTGGACGGTGGTCAGCTAGTAACAGTGTCTAAGTTCAGGACAGGGTACTGGACGGTGGTCAGCTAGTGGTGACTATTTAATAGTCTGATGGCCTGGAGATAGAAGCTGTTTTTCAGTCCCTTGGTCCCAGCTATGATGAAGCTGTACTGTAACTGCCTTCTAGATGGTAGCGGGGTGAACAGACCGTGGCTGAGGTGCTTGATAATCTTCTTGTCCTTGTTTTCACACTGGGTGCTGAAGATGTCCAGGAGGAAGACACACTTCCCCTGGTGAAGAATTGGGCTGGAGAGCACTGTGGCTGTGGACAATGCAGTTGCCCTACCAGGCGGTGATAAAGCCTGACAGGATGCTCTCAATGGTGCATCTATAGAAGTTTGTGAGGGTCTTGGGGGCCTAGCGGAATTTCTTCAGCCTCCTGAGGATGAAGAGGCGCTGTTGCGCCTTCTTCACCACACTGTGTGTGGATGGACCATTTCATATTGTCAGTGATGTGTACGCTGAGGAACTTTCACCCTCTCCTCTACTGTCCCGTCAATGTGGATGGGGGTGTGCTCTCTCTGCTGTCTCCTGAAGTCCACAATCAGCTCCTTCATGTTGTTGACGTTGAGGGAGAGGTTATTTTCCTGGCACAACTCTGCCAGGGCCCTCACCTCCTCCCTGTAGGATGACTCATCGTTGTTGGTAATCAGGCCTACCACTGTTGTGTCGTCTGCAAACGTGATGACTAAGTTAGAGACGTGTGTAGCCACACAGTCATGGGTGAACAGGGAGTACAGGAGGGTCTGAGCACGCACCCTTGTGGGGCCCCTGTGTTGAGGATCAGCGAAGTGGAGGTGTTGTTGCCTACCTTTACCACCTGGGGGTGGATCTTCAGGAAGTCCAGGGGTGAAGTTGTGAGAGAACGAGCAACCAAAAAAGCAAGGCAGGAGGAGACAGAGAGAAGCCAAGAGAAGAGAGAATTGGGGAGAGACAGAAAGTGAGAAGTGAGGAGCGGTTGAGAAAGTATTGAACTCTCCAGAAACAAGGTCAAGGCTCCAGTCCACATGGACAACAGAGTTCACCTCTTCTCTCCCTGCTCCCCTAGTCCCAACACTAGTTCTTCCTGTATCCAAGGAAACACTAGATCTCCTTGTATCCTAGGTCACACTAGTTATTCCTGTATCCTAGGTCACACTAGTTCTTCCTGTATCCTAGGTCACACTAGTTCTTCCTGTATCCTAGGTCACACTAGTTCTAACTGTATCCAAGGTCACACTAGTTCTAACTGTATCCAAGGTCACACTAGTTCTAACTGTATCCAAGGTCACACTAGTTCTAACTGTATCCAAGGTCACACTAGTTCTAACTGTATCCAAACCCTGCATGGGGTTCATTCAATATTGGATGACAATGGTGCCTCACTGCATGTGGATCTTGCCTGGGTAACAAACTACCTCACAGAACAGGAGGTAAAATATCCACTGTTTGATAACTTCAGGTAGGTTTCTGGCTCCTGCCACTGCAAGGGGGCATTTTTTTATTTTTAATATGATATATTGCGGTGCTATATTCTGAGCACCGCTTTCTATTTTGCTTTCTATCTTTCTTTTATCCCCTCCCTCGTTTCTAAATTTGACAACTGACAAATGTAAACTCTGAACCGTCTAGATTAGAGGTGGAAGTATTTAAATCGGGAATGGTCTGGAGTTTTACATAATTTTTAATTTTTTTATTTCACCTTTATTTAACCAGGTAGGCTAGTTGAGAACAAGTTCTCATTTGCAACTGCGACCTGGCCCAGATAAAGCATAGCAGTGTGAACAGACAACACAGAGTTACACATGGAGTAAACGATTAACAAGTCAATAACACAGTAAAAAAAAAGGGGGAGTCTATATACATTGTGTGCAAAAGGCATGAAGAGGTAGGCGAATAATTACAATATTGCAGATTAACACTGGAGTGATAAATGATCAGATGGTCATGTACAGGTAGAGATATTGGTATGCAAAAGAGCAGAAAAGTAAATAAATAAAAACAGTATGGGGATGAGGTAGGTGAAAATGGGTGGGCTATTTACCAATAGACTATGTACAGCTGCAGCGATCGGTTAGCTGCTCAGATAGCAGATGTTTGAAGTTGGTGAGGGAGATAAGTCTCCAACTTCAGCGATTTTTGCAATTCGTTCCAGTCACAGGCAGCAGAGAACTGGAACGAAAGGCGGCCAAATGAGGTGTTGGCTTTAGGGATGATCAGTGATATACACCTGCTGGAGCGCGTGCTACAGATGGGTGTTGCCATTGTGACCAGGCAACTGAGATAAGGCGGAGCTTTACCTAGCATGGACTTGTAGATGACCTGGAGCCAGTGGGTCTGGCGACGAATATGTAGTGAGGGCCAGCCGACTAGAGCATACAAGTCGCAGTGGTTGGTAGTATAAGGTGCTTTAGTGACAAAACGGATGGCACTGTGATAAACTGCATCCAGTTTGCTGAGTAGAGTGTTGGAAGCGATTTTGTAGATGACATCGCCGAAGTCGAGGATCGGTAGGATAGTCAGTTTTACTAGGGTAAGCTTGGCAGCGTGAGTGAAGGAGGCTTTGTTGCGGAATAGAAAGCCGACTCTTGATTTGATTTTCGATTGGAGATGTTTGATATGAGTCTGGAAGGAGAGTTTACAGTCTAGCCAGACACCTAGGTACTTATAGATGTCCACATATTCAAGGTCGGAACCATCCAGGGTGGTGATGCTGGTCAGGCGTGCGGGTGCAGGCAGCGAACGGTTGAAAAGCATGCATTTGGTTTTACTAGCGTTTAAGAGCAGTTGGAGGCCACGGAAGGAGTGTTGTATGGCATTGAAGCTCGTTTGGAGGTTCGATAGCACAGTGTCCAAGGACGGGCCGGAAGTATATAGAATGGTGTCGTCTGCGTAGAGGTGGATCAGGGAATCGCCCGCAGCAAGAGCAACATCATTGATATATACAGAGAAAAGAGTCAGCCCGAGAATTGAAACCCTGTGGCACCCCCATAGAGACTGCCAGAGGACCGGACAGCAGTGTGTGTGTGTGTGTGTGTGTGTATGTAAGTTCCCCCTTGAAACCTTGTTAGTCAACCCAAATCCGATAAATGCACCAGCAACAGGGAAAGAATGCCTCATCAAAAATGAATATCATAACGGGATATCTCTAAAAGCAGGCATGTGCTACGACAGCATCACTCTCTCCACCAAGCTCTCCACCAATGAGAATGGCAGTTGGGATAAACCCAGAAAAAAAACGTGACTGGCTGTCAGCTGAACAAGGTGGCGTACAGGGTGACCATTTTGTTTACGAGCTAGTTTGTAAGGAGTATTTAAAAGCAAAAATGGATACCGGAGCACGGCCCATTACCCAAATGGAGCAGATGGTTTAAATCACCATGCATAGTCTTACTGTACTAGGGAGCTTAGGAGTTGGATGAAGGGTGGGTTGGAGGTAGGATAAGGTGGTTGGTATAATGTAGTGCCTGAATAAAATGAATAATGTAAAGCATTTGAAGTATATTTTATTCAGCTAGCAGAGCAGGGGTCTAGCTGTGTCTCGGAGCTGTCACTGGGTTACTTTAATAGACTGGAACGAGGCAGAGAAAGAGAAAGAGAGCGAGAGAGAGGCAGGCCTAGGGCTATAGCCAGGGCCATTACGGGGGAAAATCACCTAATCATAGGCGGCCATTTTAGAGTGTTGCAGCGCAGAGGGGTTATAATAACAAGATAAGAGACGGCTGCTACGAGCCAAGAGAGAGAGAGAGAAAGAGAGAGGCTATATACGGAGAGCTTTGGCAGCTCAGGCTGCTATTAGAGTCTACTGCAGTCTGATATAGAGGGGGATCGATAAAAAGAGGTGAATGAGGAGGAAAAGGGTGACAAAAGGAGGAAGTGAAGAGACGAGGAAAAGAGGGAAACAAGAAGGGAGGACATGTAAAGAACAGAACAGGAAGAGAAGATGGGAACTGGGGAGAGGAGATGTGAAGAGATGGAAAAGACCAGAAGGGATGGAGGAGGAGAGAGAGGCAGAGAGGTTCTTCCATACGTACCCAGACGGAGGCTCTGTCTGAGGATACCGCCAGAGGACATGTTCTTCTCAGCCTCGATCTCGGAGAAGTTGAGGGAGGAGGCGAAGATCAGAACATCCACCAGGTTGATGAGGCGCTGCAGGAAGGTGACCGAGGCCTCCACCGACAGACCCTGGGACGGCTCAATGTTCTCCAGATCATGCTGAGGAGAAGAAGAGGGACAAACACTACCATCACTAGCATCATTACTGTCAAATCCAAACTAAATTATGACATGTAGCTACTAGTCAACTTAGGAACCCTGTTTGGTAAGAAAGGGAAATGGTTCAACGTCTGCTGAGCAACATCATCTTGTCAATTCAATATCCAATCTGTCCATTTTAGATTTCAATCCAATTAAATCCTCATTGAATTTAAACCGGTCTTTGAATCGAATTATGATGGAATTGACCCCTGCTGTAGCCATAGCCACCAGTCCATACTGGACATTGTTTCCAGTGTAAATGGTAAAGGGAGTGGTATGGAGGGGAGACAGACAGAGGACCACAGGTCCATCAGGGTTTATGTTATACTGGAGTGCTACTGTCACTGGGGTCAGACAGTACAAAAACACACTAACCATGTTAGCACTGGCCAACTGTAGTCTAATGTGATTGGAGAAAGGTCAACGGGGATGGATGGACAGGGATAACCTCTTGTGGGTGGCCACACACACACAGAGATAGAGACAGACAGACAAACAGACAGACAGACAGGGAAACAGAAATGGAAACAGAGACAGAGAGACAGAGACAGACAGAGACAGACACAGAAACAGAGAGACAGAAACAGAGAGACAGAAACAGAGAGACAGAAACAGAGAGACAGAAACAGAGAGACAGAAACAGAGAGACAGAAACAGAAACAGAGAGACAGAAACAGAAACAGAGAGACAGAAACAGAGAGACAGAAACAGAGAGACAGAAACAGAGACAGAGAGACAGAAACAGAGAGACAGAAACAGAGAGACAGAAACAGAGAGACAGAGACAGAGACAGAGAGACAGAGACAGAGACAGAGAGACAGAGACAGAGAGACAGAAACAGAGACAGAGACAGAGAGACAGAAACAGAGACAGAGACAGAGAGACAGAAACAGAGACAGAGAGACAGAGACAGAGAGACAGAGAGACAGAGACAGAGAGACAGAAACAGAGAGACAGAAACAGAGAGACAGAAACAGAGACAGAGACAGAGAGACAGAAACAGAGACAGAGAGACAGAAACAGAGAGACAGAGAGACAGAAACAGAGAGACAGAAACAGAGAGACAGAAACAGAGAGACAGAAACAGAGACAGAGAGACAGAAACAGAGAGACAGAAACAGAGAGACAGAAACAGAGAGACAGAGACAGAGAGACAGAAACAGAGAGACAGAGACAGAGAGACAGAAACAGAGAGACAGAGACAGAGACAGAGAGACAGAGAGACAGAAACAGAGAGACAGAGATAGAAAGACAGAGATAGAAAGACAGAGATAGAAAGACAGAGAGACAGAGACAGAGACAGAGAGACAGAGAGACAGAGAGACAGAGACAGAGAGAGAGACAGAGAGACAGAAACAGAGAGACAGAAACAGAGAGACAGAGACAGAGAGACAGAAACAGAGAGACAGAGACAGAGAGACAGAAACAGAGAGACAGAAACAGAGAGACAGAGACAGAGAGACAGAGACAGAGAGACAGAGACAGAGAGACAGAAACAGAGAGACAGAAACAGAGAGACAGAGATAGAGAGACAGAGATAGAAAGACAGAGATAGAAAGACAGAGACAGAGAGACAGAGAGACAGAAAGACAGAGAGACAGAGACAGAGAGACAGAGAGACAGAGAGACAGAGAGACAGAGAGACAGAGAGACAGAGAGACACAACAGACCGACACAACAGACAGACACAACAGACCGACACAACAGACCGACACAACAGACAGACACAACAGACAGACACAACAGACAGACACAACAGACCGACACAACAGACCGACACAACAGACCGACACAACAGACAGACACAACAGACAGACACAACAGACAGACACAACAGACAGACACAACAGACAGACACAACAGACCGACACAACAGACCGACACAACAGACCGACACAACAGACCGACACAACAGACAGACACAACAGACAGACACAACAGACAGACACAACAGACAGACACAACAGACAGACACAACAGACAGACACAACAGACCGACACAACAGACCGACACAACAGACCGACACAACAGACAGACACAACAGACCGACACAACAGACCGACACAACAGACCGACACAACAGACAGACACAACAGACAGACACAACAGACAGACACACCAGACCGACACACCAGACCGACACACCAGACCGACACACCAGACCGACACACCAGACAGACACAACAGACAGACACAACAGACAGACACAACAGACCGACACAACAGACCGACACACCAGACCGACACACCAGACCGACACAACAGAGAATGTCTCTCACTGAGGAGGATGTGGCAGCAGAAAGCAGGGGCAGGATGCCTCCACAGGACATGATGAGGTTGTCCACCACCTGAGAGATGAGGTGCACTGTGTTGTGGACAAACACCACATTCTCACTGCTGTTCACAAAGTCCATCACCGTCTTAGTGGAGTGACTGGGAGAGAGGAGACGGGCATAAATTACACAAGAGGTACATAGAAGCTAAACATTATAATCATTGAATCAATGTACAACACAATCAATTCCTTCAACGCCTTCAGAATGTATTCATACCCCTTGACATATTCCACATTTTGTTGTGTTACAGCCTGAAGTCAAAACTGACTCAATATTTTTTTCCCCCCTCACCCATCTAAACACAATATCCTATATAGACAAATGGATTTCTTTTTAATAGAAATGCTTCCTAATTTATTGAGAATGAAATACAGAAATATGTCATTTAGATAAGTATTCACACTCCCTTGTTTACACTTTGTAGAAGCACCTTTGGCAGCGATTACAGCTGTGAGCTGTGAGCTTTCTGGGAGGGTCTCTAAGAGCTTTATACACCTGAATTGTACAACATTTGCCCATGATTCTTTCCAAAACTCTTCAAGCTCTGTCAAGTTGGTTGTTGAACATTGCTAGACAACCATTTTCAGGTCTTGCCATAGATTTTCAAGCCGATTTAAGTAAAAACTGTGTCTCGGCCACTCAAGAACATTCAATGTCGTCTTGGTAAGCAACTCCCGTGTAGATTTGGCCTTGTGTTTTATGTTATTGTCCTGCTGAAAGGTGAATTAATATCCCAGTGTCTGGTGGAAAGCAGACAACCATGTCTTCCTCTAGGACTTTGCCTGTGTTAAGCTCCATTCCATTCAGTTTATTTTTACCATGACTCAAAAAACTTCTTAAACACTATTATTGCACACAGAGTGAGTCCATGCAATTTATTTTGCGATTTATTAAGAACATTTACACTTCTGGTCTTATTTAGACTTGCCATAACCAAGGGGTTGAATACCCATTGACTCAAGACGTTTCAGCTTTTCATTATTTATTAATTTGTTTAAAAAATAAATCCAGTTTGACATTATGGGATAATGTGTGTAGGCTAGTGTCATAAAATCTACATTTTAAATTCAGGCTGTAACACAACACAATGTGGAAAAGGTCAAGGGGTGTGAATACTTTGAAGGCTCTGTATCTATTCTGTTTAAACCTTATTTTACATGTTGACTGAGAGCACATTCTCATTTACAGCAACGACCCGGAGATCCAGTTTGCAGGATAGACTATTTTTTGTTGTAAGTTAGTGAGTTGGAAAGTTGCCTGTCCAGCAACCATTCTAGTGTTAGAAATCAGATCAAAATGCTATGCAATTCTCCATGTATTTTAACCAATGCCCCTCCTTTACCTCCTCCACATCTGCACGTCAGTCTCGATGGAGAAGAGCAGGTCTGTGAGCAGGCGCTGGTGCATGTGAGACCAACGGAACTCTGGAATACGGAACATGGTGGAGCGAGCGGAGGAGCTGCTCTCGTTGGCCTGGCCTCCTGAGGCACCGGCTGCGTCACCCTGAGGAACTTCCTGTGGTACAGCACTCAGGACAGTTAGCAGCAGCATTAGCCACATATATATATATATATTTGTATGGCTAATTCTAAAGCCAAAGCTAATCCTGTTTATATTTGTATGGCTAATGCTAAAGTCAAAGCTATTCATGTTTATATTTATATGGCTAAAGCCAAAGCTAATCCTGTTTGTTTGTATGTATGTATGTAGACATACATACATGCATACATACATACATACATACAAACAGGATTAGCTTTGGCTTTAGCATTAGCCATACAAATATAAACAGGATTAGTTTTAGCCATATAGCCATACCCACGTACATACTGTATATTATAAAGCACTTATCGTGAAAGACACAATTTACATGTAAATACATGTTAAGACCAGTAAATAGACGAAGCAGTGATGACATACAGGTGTGGAGGTCTCCTTTAGCGCCAGTCTCTCTGTGTCTGAGGCCACACTGGACACATCCAGCCTGGCAATGTGGATCTCTTTGGTCTTAGTGGCAGAGCCAGGGCCCTCTGCAGCACTGTCTTTCCCTGCCTCCACAGCAGTAGCAGTGGCTACCTTCAGAGAGGTATCAGTCCTGGAGCTGGGGGCCTCTGTGGCCTGTGGCGCTTCTGGCTGGAACCCCTTGGTGCTGGGGACCTCTGCTGGTGCCACAGCCTGTGGGGTGTCAGATTTAGAGACAGTGGCCCCTACTGCTGCTGGTAGTATGGCCTCCAGGGCTGAAGGGGGTGGTGTTGTGGACTCTAAAGGCTGCCATGCTGGCTCTGTGCTGGTGGGGTCGGTGCCTGGTGCAGACGGGTCAAGGTCAATCTCCTCCATTTTAGGGGGTTGTGTCCGACTCTCCTCAGGTACAGAAGCAGGTGGTGTCGCTTGACTTTCCACTGCTGACTTTTTGACCTCGGCAACACTCTCCTCTTCCTTCTCCTTTTCAGTTTTAACCTCTGTCTTGATCTCCTCTGCTTTAACCTCTTCCATCTTCTCCTCCTCAACAACAACCTCCTCTGTCTTCACCTCCTCTTCCTCCTTTTCTTGGTCCTCTCCACCAGCGGCGGAGACAAAAGAGGATTCCTCCATGCTGTCGTCGGTGGAGCTGGGTCGGACCTGGTCACTGACTGACTGGACAGATGCCCCGACCGCTGACCCCTGCTGGCAGGCCGAGATGGCAGCAGAGACCTGTTCCTCCGGTTGCTTTGCCATTTCCGGTTCCTTGGGTTCGTTCAGGGAATCTTCAGACATAAGAACGTGGGAGGCTTTGCAGCTGTGCGTTTCTGACCCCTTCTCTCCATCCGTTTGAGGGCTTACTACTTTATCGGTATCAGATGTTGTAGCATCGTCGCTTGTTTCTGATTTAGCCACCTTCGCGTCTTCAATTTCTGGCTTGGTCGCTTCGTCTGTTTCAGCTGTGCTTGCTGCTGCAGCTTCATCAGTCTTGTCTGTGGCTGTCTCAGTCTCAGCCATGGACTCAACGGTCTTACTGCTGACTTTATCCCCAGTGAGTTTAGCTTCAGTCTCCTGTGTAGTAACTTCGGCTCTGTCACCAGCACCACCTCTCTGATCCTCAGAGATCTGATTCTGGACCTGCTGTAGTTCCTCCTCTTCTTCAGCTCTGGCCAGCATGTTGGACACAGTTATGGGTGCTTGACCCCTCTGACTTCTATCTCCTTCTCTCTCTGGAGGGCTGGGGGTGGAGGCAGATGCTGTTGAGGTTTCTGAGTGAGGGGTAGTGTTGGGGGACTCCTGGTTCTGGGACACCCCCTCTGGGTCAATGGTGAGCTCGATCACGGTGGAGGGGGCAGTCTCCTCCCCCTGATCCCTGTTGGTCCGGAGCTGGCCCAGAATCTCAGAGTCTCGGCTGGCCCCGGAAATGGTCCGGATACCAGCCGCATCGCCCTCGGAGCCCAGTCTCTGGTACTGACGGAACATACGGGCCAGGT